>NC_091294.1:7595401-7617901 GCF_038502225.1 Cherax quadricarinatus | reverse complement strand
ACAATAGATTAATAACAATAGAATAATTGACACTTACCTTTAATGAAGATCTGGTGATGATTGATGTGATGGGAGGAGGGGAGAGTGTGGATGGTGTTAGTGTTTAGAAGGGGAATCCCCTTCCATTAGGACTTGAGGTATCAAGTCTTTTTCCAGGGTTACTTCCCTTCTTCTTTTAATGCCACTAGGACCAGCTTGAGAGTCACTGGACTTCTGTCGCATAACATATCTGTCCATAGAGCTCTGTACCTCCCGTTCCTTTAAGATTTGTCTAAAATGGGCCACAATATTGTCATTGTAATAACAAAAAAAGGCACAATACCATGACTGGAACGATACACAAATAACCCGCACATAAAAGAGAGGAGCTTATGACGACGTTCTTATCTCCCTCTTTCTCCGTGCCCTCCACATCTGTGATCCTCAGTTCCTTCCAGCAGAAATTTCCACTTTTCATAATTCGTTTTCCCGTTTTGGCTACCCTTCCCATTTCATAGACTCTGCCTTCTCACGTGCTAAACGTAATTTCTTCTCTCCCAAACTCTCTACTCCTGGGAACTCTTCTGTCCTCTGCCTTCCCTACATTTCCAGTCTTTCTAATCTCAACATTTCTCTCCATCCCTTAGACATCAAGCTTACTTTCCGCCAGACTAACACTCTTCGCACTAATCTCGTTCATACCTCTCCTCCCTCTACAGATGTTCCTGGTGTCTACTCTATTTCTTGCTCCTCCTGTCCTCTTCAATACTTTGGAGAAACTGGCCGATCTCTTTCTGACAGACTTAGGGAGCACAAAAATAGTGTTAGGCTTGTCGACACTAACAATGCTCTGTTCTGTCACATCAGAAATCACAGCCATCCTATTGATTGGTCTTCCGCTAAAACTGTCTTCCCTACTTCCAACTCTAACAGTCGCCGTCTAGTTGAATCCTCTCTAATACACAACTTTCCTTGTATAAATCTTAGTCCTGGCTTCATCTCTGTAGATGCCTTCTTCTCCCACTACATTGTAAAATGCTCCAAACTTCAGAACACCCATGACTTAACCTGATTCCTCATTTTTTCTTCTCTTCCCTCTTCCCCTTTCCTCTTTCCTTTTTTTTTGTCTTTCTTCTGTCACATGTTTCTGTTCCTTCATTGTTTATTTATTTCATCACTTCCCCTTCCCCCACCTCTGTGCACTTGCTCTCCCTCTGTGGGCACCTAGCTCCCTTGCAGTGCTCCCCTTTCCTTGTATTTGACTGGCTCCTCCTTAATTCACTACTGCTGCTGCTGCTGCTGCTGCTGCTGCTGCTGCTGCTGCTGCTGCTGCTGCTGCTGCTGCTGCTGCTGCTTTTGCTGCTGCTGCTTTTGCTGCTGCTGCTTCTGCTGCTGCTTTTGCTGCTTCTGCTGCTGCTTTTGCTGCTTCTGCTGCTGCTTTTGCTGCTTTTGCTGCTTTTGCTGCTTTTGCTGCTTTTGCTGCTTTTGCTGCTTTTGCTGCTTTTGCTGCTTTTGCTGCTTTTGCTGCTTTTGCTGCTTTTGCTGCTTTTGCTGCTTTTGCTGCTTTTGCTGCTTTTGCTGCTGCTGCTGCTGCTGCTGCTGCTGCTGCTGCTGCTGCTGCTGCTTCTTCTTCTTCTTCTTCTTCTTCTTCTTCTTCTTCTTCTTCTTTTGCTGCCGCTGCTGCTGCTTTTGCCGCTGCCGCCGCCGCCACTACCTCTTCCTGCCTATATATAGCCGTCCTGCTCCCCTTCTGGTTAGTGTGACTTTGTAAATGGTCCAAGTCGGACCGAAACGTCGTCGTAAGCTCCTCTCTTCTATGTGCGGGTTATTTGTGTATTGTAATTGTAATAGTCGCCAGCACGGCTTGCAATAGCTGTGTTAGGGTGATTTTCATCCATAAAGGTTTTAGTTCAACCCACTTTGCACACATTTCCTTAATCTTTGAAGTAGGCACAATGGATTCCACAACTGGCATAGGCTTCTTCAGGGTTAGCCCCAAACCCTTCAAAATCTTTCTTAATTTCCATACTAATTCTCACCCTTTTTACCACAGGGTTGGCACTAGAAGCTTTCTTGGGGCCCATGGTGACTTACTTTGCAGAAACAAGCACCAAAAACAGTGATAATATGGATAATATTGAATGTACTGAATGTATCCTTAGATGTGCGCACACTGGCTGGCTTGTAAACACTGGCACACATGGGGCAGTTCAGGCCACACGTGGACGCGTCTCGTATGAATTGTATTGAATAGCGGGTTTTCGATCGAATGTCGAGGCAAAATTTTTGCGTTAAAATGCATCGAATGTCTGATTTATCGAATGTCGATGCCATCGAATGTCGGGGGTCCACTGTATTCCATTTATTTTAGTGCTTGCAAGTGCTAAATAAGCTACCATGGCTCCAAAGAAAGCTCCTAGTGCCAAGCCTTTGGTAAAGAAGGTGAGAAATACGATTGAATTTAAGGAAAACATCATTGAACAATATGAAAGTGGAGTACATGTGGGCGAACTGGCCAGAATGTATAACAAATCCCGTACAACCATATCTTCCATCATAGCCAAGAAAAAGGAAATCAAGGAAACTGTTGTTGTAAAGGGAGTAAATATGCTGACTAAAATGAGATCACCAGTACTCGAAGATGTTGAGAAGTTATTATTGGTGTGGATAAACGAGAAACAATTAGCAGGAGATAGTCTTATGACGTCGCTTATTTGTGAAAAGGCTAGGCAGTTGCATGACAATTTGGTAAAGAAATTGCCTGCAACTAGTGGTGATGTGAGTGAATTTAAGGCCAGCAAAGGCTGGTTTGAGAGATTTAAGAAGCGTACTGGCATACACAGTGTGATAAGGAATGGTGAGGCTGCCAGTTCGGACCAAAGAGCGGCTGAAAAATATGTGCAGGAATTCAAGGAGTATATAGAGGCTGAAGGACTGAAACCTGAACAAGCGTTCAGTTGTGACGAAACAGGCCTCTTTTGGAAGAAAATGCCAAAGAGGACCTACATTACTCAGGAAGGAAAGGCACTGCCAGGACACAAGCCTATGAAAGACAGGCTGGCACTCATGTTCTGTGCTAATGCTAGTGGGGATTTCAAAGTAAAGCTGATACTAGTGTACCATTCTGAAAATCCCAGAGTGTTCAAGAAAAACAATGTTATGAAGAGTAAATTATGTGTGTTTTGGAGATCTAATAATAAGGCACGGGTCACGAGGGACATTTTTGTCGAAGGGGATTCCCCTTCCAAACAGTAATTCAATCTCTCTTCTCCTCCATTCTTCCATACACTAAGAAGAATCACCAATAAAGGTAAGTGTTATGCTGTTAATGTTTCATTCATCATGTGCCATTGTATTGTTTATGTTCTACATGTATATTTCATGTAAAAAATTTTTGTTTTAATACTTCTGGGTGTCAAGAATGGATTAATTGTATTTACATTATTTCTTATGGGGAAAATTGATTCGAAAATCGTCTATTTCGATAATAGTCCCACTTCCAGGAATGGATTATGGAAGATAATTGAAGGACCACTGTATATATACAGGTCCGCCATCACAAATCCGGCAGTCAGTTATTCGGTTCCTTCAGTTATTCGGCACTAATTTTGGCTAGCATAATTTCAAATTTCCAGGGTCGCCACGCCAACCTGCTGGTACTGTTTGGTGGCGCTACTTGCTGCATAAGTCATTCCAATTTCTTTTTCTCCATTTATTGTTTTAACCTGCTTACTTTTAGCCCTAGCCATGGTTCCAATGAATAAAAGAAATGCTTCTCATTATGTAAAGCACCTACACAGTACATTATCCATTAAAGATAAGGTGACTTTGAAGCCACTGTTGGTTGTCATGTGCTCAGTCTCATGAAGCAGGAGAATATGCTTTATTACTATGCTAATATCAACATTACAGCTTATTTGACTACCACAATTGATCTAATATGACATAATAAACAATATAAATAACATAAAACACGTTAAATACTCCAGAATAAATAATATTTGGCATAATACCAAGCAGTTCGACAGAGGTATGAACAGGATATGGTATACAAATACACCTACCATCCGACTTACGACCAAGCTTGGTTCCGACCAACTGGTCATAAGTCAAAATGGACGTAAATCGAACCTCTGAAAATTGCCGACATACTGGGTAGGGCAAAATGTCAAACTTTTCCTATATAAACTACCTATATAGTACTGTAATGTAATGTACAATCATTATTTCATTCTTTTTACCATAATTTACTTCTATTGTTATATTTTAATTACTTATGTACTGTATATAATGTATACATGGTAGGGAACTGTATTGTAAATTTTACATCTCATACAGTATCATATGTTACTGTTATCTTTATGTATTGTCGACACAGTGAATGGGAGAATACCACTGGTAGTGTTATCCTGCCAGAATGTTGTGTAACCTATACCCTAAGTAAAGAGAAATAACTCTGGAACATGTGTAATACGTAGCTGGCTGGCTGGCCGGGTGGGTGGCCGGGTTGGTTTGGCTGACTGAATGTGGCTGTCTCTCTCTCTGTATCTCTCTCTCTCTCTGTATCTCTCTCTCTCTCTCTCTCTCTCTCTCTCTCTCTCTCTCTCTCTCTCTCTCTCTCTCTCTCTCTCTCTCTCTCTCTCTCTCTCTCTCTCTCTGTATCTCTCTCTCTCTCTCTCTCTGTATCTCTCTCTCTCTCTCTCTCTCTCTCTCTCTCTGTATCTCTCTCTCTCTGTATCTCTCTCTCTCTCTCTCTCTGTATCTCTCTCTCTCTCTCTCTCTCTGTATCTCTCTCTCTCTCTCTCTGTATCTCTCTCTCTCTCTCTCTGTATCTCTCTATCTCTCTCTCTGTATCTCTCTCTCTCTCTCTGTATCTCTCTCTCTCTCTCTGTATCTCTCTCTCTCTATATCTCACTCTCTCTCTCCTGTATCTCTCTCTCTCTGTATCTCTTATGTTTATCGTCTCTCTCTCTCTCTCTCTCTCTTTCTATATATATATATATAATATATAAATATATATATATATATATATATATATATATATATATATATTATATATATATATATATATATATATATATATGATAATGGGAGCCCTTTGATTGAACTTTGTATAGAAGGGGTTTAGTTATAGGTAATACATATTTATAAGAAAAAGAGGAATAAATAAGTATACACGATATGATGTAGGGGCGAAGAATGACAGTAGTTTGTTGGATTATGTACTGGTAGATAAAAGACTGTTGAGTAGACTTCAAGATGTACATGTTTATAGAGGGGCCACAGATATATCAGATCACTTTCTAGTTGTAGCTACACTGAGAGTAAAAGGTAGATGGGATACAAGGAGAATAGAAGCATCAGGGAAGAGAGAGGTGAAGGTTTATAAACTAAAGAGAAAGGGATATAAACAGCTATTGGAGGATAGAGGGGCTAATGAGAGCATAGGCAATGGGGTCGAAGAGGTATGGGGTAGGTTTAAAAATGTAGTGTTAGAGTGTTCAGCAGAAGTTTGTGGTTACAGGAAAGTGGGGTGCAGGAGGGAAGAGGAGCGATTGGTGGAATGATGATGTAAAGAGAGTAGTAAGGAGAAAAAGGTTAGCATATGAGAAGTTTTTACAAAGTCAAGGAGGGAAGAGTCTCAAATGAGAGAGTGGGGGTGAGATGTTATCAACAAATTTTGTTGAAAATAAGAAAAAAGTTTTGGAGTGAGATTAATAAGTTAAGAAAGCCTAGAGAACAATTGGATTTGTCAGTTAAAAATAGGAGAGGAGAGTTATTAAATGGAGAGTTAGAGGTATTGGGAAGATGGAGGGAATATTTTGAGGAATTGTTAAATGTTGATGAAGATAGGGAAGCTGTGATTTCGTGTATCGGGCAAGGAGTAATAACATCTTGTAGGAGTGAGGAAGAGCCAGTTGTGAGTGTGGGGGGAAGTTCGTGAGGCAGTAGGTAAAATGAAAGGGGGTAAGGCAGCCGGGATTGATGGGATAAAGATAGAAATGTTAAAAGCTGTATTTCTCTCTCTCTCTGTATTTCTCTCTCTCTCTGTATCTCTCTCTATCTGTATTTCTCTCTCTCTCTGTATCTCTCTCTCTCTCTGTATCTCTCTCTCTCTCTGTATCTCTCTCTCTGTATCTCTCTGTATATTTTTTCTTTATTTTTTTTTTATTTTTTTTTTTTTTACACAGGGTTTGACAAGGTTAAGGATCCCTAGCTTTGTTGAGGTGGTTCGGACATGTAGAGAGAATGGAGCGAAACAGAATGACTTCAAGAGTGTATCAGTCTGTAGTGGAAGGAAGGCGGGGTAGGGGTCGGCCTAGGAAGGGTTGGAGGGAGGGGGTAAAGGAGGTTTTGTGTGCTAGGGGCTTGGACTTCCAGCAGGCATGCGTGAGCGTGTTTGATAGGAGTGAATGGAGACAAATGGTTTTTTAATACTTGACGTGATGTTGGAGTGTGAGCAAAGTAACATTTATGAAGGGATTCAGGGAAACCGGCAGGCCCGGACTTGAGTCCTGGAGATGGGAAGTACAGTGCCTGCACTCTGAAGGAGGGGGTGGTTTAATGTTGCAGTTTAAAAACTGTAGTGTAAAGCACCCTTCTGGCAAGACAGTGATGGAGTGAATGATGGTGAAAGTTTTTCTTTTTCGGGCCACCCTGCCTTGGTGGGAATCGGCCAGTGTGATAATAAATAAAAAAAAAAAATCTGTATTTCTCTCTCTCTCTGTATTTCTCTCTCTCTCTGTATCTCTCTCTATCTGTATTTCTCTCTCTCTCTGTATCTCTCTCTCTCTCTGTATCTCTCTCTCTCTCTGTATCTCTCTCTCTGTATCTCTCTGTATATTTTTTCTTTATTTTTTTTTTATTTTTTTTTTTTTTACACAGGGTTTGACAAGGTTAAGGATCCCTAGCTTTATTGACAAGCTATTTACAGGTTAAGGATTCCTAATTTTATTGGCAAGCTAAGAGCTGTTACCTACATCAGCTCATTTGAAAGCATTTTTATTGTTATGAGACATACAAGTAGGGAACAGGATGAAGTTGGAGCCATCTGTGGGCCAGCATTTTCATTTGATCAACTGACTTTATCTCGTTGACATCATTATGCTGTACGAATGTGTTCCATACTCGAGTCATCCTGGGTATGTATGATCTCAGATGGAGTGATATTCTGGAGAAGGGTACAGCCAGAGTGAAGTTGCTGCTTTCTGCCCGTCTTGTGGCATAAAAGCTTGTTTCATGCTGTCATCGAAGTGGATCCAAGTGTGGTATTTTGACAATATTGGCCTTGTACATAACAGTAAGGCCACCCACATCCCTCCTATGTTGAAGGCTCTGCTGAAATGACAGATCTATCCAGGATGGGTCCAGGTGAGAGATGAGACGTCTTGCTCTGTTCTCTACTCTGTCAAGCAGTCGCAGATGAGAGGGGGGCAGGCAAACCAAGAAAGTGGAGCATACTCAAGGTGTGAGCGTACTTGTGCCTCGTACAGGATCTTGCAACCCCTACTGTCAAGCAGATGCGAGATACAGCGAAGTGCTGTATCTCTCTCTCTCTGTATCTCTCTGTATCTCTCTCTCTCTGTATCTCTCTGTATCTCTCTCTCTCTCTCTCACAGGTACACGTAAGTAAAGTTATCATACATAGTGTAAATTACCTAGGATAACCCAAAAAATCCAGACAAAGTGCTATACAGTGGATCTGTGCTCCAGTGCCCTAAATTAATAATAATAATAATAATTATTATTATTATTATTACAATAATACATATGTACTAATATTAATAATACAGTGGACCCCCAACATTCGATATTAATCCGTTCCTGAGAGCTCGTTGAATGTCGAAAATATCAAAAGTCGAATTAATTTTCCCCATAAGAAATAATGGAAATCAAATTAATCCTTGCAAGACACCCAAAAGCATGAAAAAAAAAATTTTACCACATGAAATATTAAGTTTAATGCAATAGAATAATTACAATAACAACAATAACAATAGATTAATAACAATAGAATAATTGACACTTACCTTTAATGAAGATCTGGTGATGATTGATGGGATGGGAGGAGGGGAGAGTGTGGATGGTGTTAGTGTTTAGAAGGGGAATCCCCTTCCATTAGGACTTGAACTGGCAGCCTCACCATGCCTTACCACATTGTGTATGTCACTACAATTCTTAAATCTTTCAAACCAACCTTTGCTGGCCTTAAATTCACTCAAATCACCACTAGTTGCAGGCAATTTCTTTACCAAATCATCATGCACTCCGACACACTTTCGTACTTTGCAATTATCTCTTTCTTCATTTCAATAGTCATTAGCACCTTTTTTATCGAAGGGTTGGCACTAGAAGTTTTCTTGGGGCCCATGGTTACTTATTTTGCAGAAACAAGCACCAAAAACAGTGATAATATGGAATGTACCGAATGTATCCTTAGATGCGCGCACACTGGCTGGCTTGTAAACACTGGCACACATGGGGCAGTTCAGGCCACACATGGACACGTCTCGTACGAATCGTATTGAATGTTGAGGCGAAATTTTTGCGTTAAAATGCATCGAATGTCAGATTTATCAAATATCGATGCCATCGAATGTCGGGGGTTCACTGTATTTGTGGTTGCAGGGGTAGTCTTAGCTCCTGGCCCTGCCTCTTCGCTGTGTGCATGCACGTGCGTGCTCATGATTGATCTTTATGGTCAGTATTGGGTTATACCTGGAGTATACCTGGAGGGTGTTCTGGGAGTCAGTGCCCCCCACAGCCTGGTCCATGCTTCAGTCAGCTGTGTGACCTCTATTGATTCAGCACTCCTTTATAAATGTAAGAGTAATAATTTGCTCCAAATTCATTTGCATGTAGATGTCTATGTATCCATTTATTTGTCTATATATTTATGTATTAAAGATCAAAGGTTACAACAATGTGAATTAATGATTAAATTTAGAGTGCAGTACAGTAGGGTCTCACTTTATGGTGTTTCGCCATACGGTGTTCCACTAATACAGCGATTTCAAATTATGACCAAAATTTGCTATACAGTGAGCGGTCTTTCAAATATGGCACCCCACCCAGTTTGTTTACATTATCTGTAAGCACATCTCTATTATGTCTGGAAATTTTCCAAAATTTCATGTGTTTTAAAGTTATTGCATATTTTATATGTACTCTGATAATTATACTTATGTGTACCTGTACCTAAATAGACTTACACATTGTGCTAGCATGCAGGTACACATTAAAATCACTAAAAGTCTTTCTACTGATTGCCATATAATCTCTTGGGCACATTAAATGTCGTATATTACGTTAATGTAGACATTTCCATTAATCCATCTTATGATATTTTTTCAAAATTATATAATAAACATGCTACGTAACATATAAACATGATACATACACCCACAATATAAAAATTGACATAAATGTGAGATTTGTTTACCAAGCGGTTTGTAGAGTGTTAGAAGATACGTTTTCTTTACTCAAACACTGGTAACTTAACTAGAAATTTATTCCTTTCATATGCTTTCACTCTATCTATAGCTATTCATGACCCTTGTGGGTTTAGCACTTCTTTTTTATTATGATTATAATAATAACTTGTAATAATAATAATAACTTGTAATAATAATAATAATTTGTAATAATAATTTGCCAGAGCATCATTCCTTCTAAAAATTACATGAGAATGGAAGTGTTGGTCTTTACAGTGGACCCCCGCATACCGTTGGCATCACATAACGATTAATCTGCATACCGCTTGTTTTGTCGTTTAAAATTTTGCCTCGCATACCACTTAAAAAGGCTCACCGCTGTTCGTCGAGAGCGTCCAATGTGCCTTAGCCAGCCTCATATGTTCCGCCCGGTGGCATTGTTTACCAGCCAGCCTCCAGCGGTAGCATCCAAGCATACAATCGTAACATTTCATTATTACAGTGTTTTGGTGATTTTATCTGGAAAATAAGTGACCATGGGCCCCAAGAAAGCTTCTAGTGCCAACCCTACAGCAATAAGGGTGAGAATTACTATAGAGATGAAGAAAAATATCATTGATAAGTATGAAAGTGGAGTCGTGTCTCGAGCTGGCCAGGTTGTATAATAAACCCCAATCAACCATCGCTACTATTGGTGGTACAGCTGCTGCTGCTGCACTGTCAGCTGCTGCTGCTGCTGTAGCATCGTCTGCTGCTGCTGCTGCTGTAGCATCGTCTGCTGTTGCTGTAGCATCGTCTGCTGCTGCTGCTGCTGGTGCTGCTGTAGCATCATCTGCTGCTGCTGCTGCTGTAGCACTGTTGTTGGTGTGGCTTATTGAGAATATACCAAGAAACAATTAACCCCTAGAGGATTTGCCACCCAGGATAACCCAAAAAGTCAGTCATCGAAGACTGTCTAACTTATTTCCATTGGGGTCCTTAATCTTGTCTCCCAGGATGCAACCCACACCAGTCGACTAACACCCAGGTGAACAGGGAAAAATGCCTGGAACTAGTGCTCATATTGGTGAATTTAAAGCCAGCAAAGGTTGGTTTGAGAGATTTAAGAATCGTAGTGACATACACAGTGTGATAAGGCATGTTCTGGAAGAAAATACCAAACAGGACCTACAGTACTCAGGAGGAAAAGGCACTCCCAGGACACAGTGTCTCATCAGTCATTGCTGCATCTTCAATAAAGGTAAGTGTCATTTATTCTTCATTTAGTAGACTAGTACATGCACAATATATACTGTGCATGTACTACTCTACTATTGTGCATGTATCCTTCTCTTTGGTAAAATTTTTTTTTCATACTTTTGGGTGTCTTGCACGGATTAATTTGATTTCCATTATTTCTTATGGGGAAAATTCATTCGCATACCGATTATTTCGCATACCAATGAGCCCTCTTGCTCGGATTAAAATCGGTATGCGGGGGTCCACTGTATTTATTCTATTGTATCAGCATGGAGGCAACGTGTACACAGTGTAAAGTGTTTGTATTGTGGTATACAGTGGAATCCCGAGTTTCAGCCGCCCTGAGTATCGGCCGCTTCAAGTTTCGATCGCTTTTTTCAGCTAAATTTTGTCCCGAGTTTTGGCCTGTGCCCAGTGTTTTGGTCGGCATACCAGACCTGTCCAACTGCCTGCACAGGTGTTGTGAGCCAGTCTAGTTTTGTTTATCCATGAGTGAACATTATCTTGCATGCTCATCCAAACATTTCACAATAAATTCATTGTGTTTATTGATTGTGACTGTGAAATAAGCTACCATGGACCCAAAGAAACTTCATAGTGGCAGCCCTTTGGTAAAGAAAGTGAGAAACAAGATAGAATTGAAGAAAGAAATTGTAGCAGAGTACCAAAGTGGAGGAGGAAGAGAAGGGAGAATGTGCCTTCTTTAGTGATTCTATGATATGTATAATACTAAAGCAGCACAAGTCAATAAAGGCTATAGTGCCAGCCAGCGATAAAGTGTAGCATTAACAGTGTAGCAAGTAAGTTAAGCGATTAATCGTTAGAAAAAGGACAGCACGAAACGGACTCCTTCAATGTTGTTGGAGTTATACGTATAGGGCGACTGACAACACTGCCGTCTCTGCTGCTGCCTTCACCGCCACTCTGTAAGGCTTATCTTTCAGTGGCCCTTATACATCCAACAACAAACAGCACAGCACCGCTCATTGGTTGAAGCTAAAACGTGTAGTTTTAAAAATAGGTTAGATAAATACATGAGTGGGTGTGAGTTGGACCTGACTAGCTTGTGCTGCTGGGTCTGGTACGGTGCTCCATCCTTGAGTGGGGATGATCAGACTGAGTGGGTCATTGAGATAATCCGGGGGGTGGGTCATTGGTCTAATCCGAGGGGGGGGCATGGACCTGCTCCGCATGGGTCAGTAGGCCTGTTGCAGTGTTCCTTCTTTCTTATGTTCTTATATGACGTATTTTATTCATTCTAAAGTATTATATCGTGTCTGTGTTATTAATATTGTTTATATGTCCTATTAGATGAATAAGCCGTAGAGTTGATATTAGTGTCATATTGAAGGACTATCTTGTCCTGCCTCCAAACAAACTCTCATGCCTCTCTCATATGCCAACAAGAGTCTTCAATAAAGGTAAAACTGATTTAAATGTTCATTTATCCATTAAAATTAGTGCTTTATATGTATATCTCATTGTTTTCTGTATGTAAAACTATAGTATTTATTCTTTAAAAAAAATTATTTTTTGTGAATATTTTTGGGTGGAACGAATTAATTGGATTTACGTACATTATTTCTTATGGGAAATATTGCTTCGACTTTAGGCCGTTTCAACTTTAGGCCTAGCTCCTGGAACGGATTATTGCCGAAATTCGGGATTCCACTGTAATACAAACGTGTATGAATGAACATCAGATATGTTCGCCTGGTTTGTTTACGTTATGTGTGGGTGGGGTGGGGCAGGGAGGGCTGCCTTGGCTGGCTACCATATTTCCCAAGCCTGACTTCCTACAAATAAAACTCACCTTTCACCCTACATTAAGATTACAAATATTTAAAGGAAATTAATGAATGTACTGTACACTGGAACTTCGGTTTTTGCGTGCTCCAGTTATTGAACGTTTCGGTTTTAGGACTGTTTTTTGTGCGAAATTTTGTTCTGGATGTCAGTCCTTGATCCGGTAATCAGACATATTATATGCATCCACCTGGGCCGCTCATACGTTCGTGACTCACTCTTGGGCACATTAAATGTCTTATTTTACATTAATATGGACATTTTCATTAATCCATCTATGATATTTTCTTCAAAATTATATAAGAAACGCATTACATAGCATAGTATAAACATGCAATGTTTATATGCTATCGAGTGGTGAGTCATTGGAGGGAAAACATAACGTTTTCTCTTTTTCTCTGGTCGAGCATTACAGAAAACTGTATGAATCTGCGTCTGGCTTTTATTTACAGTTCTCTGCATGAATTATTCATTATTTCACTCTCTGTTTATGATGGCTTCCAAAGGTAGTTGTTAGAAATGATTAAACTCTGTGAACAAGGTACGTATGTTGATGGTTATAATATGGCTCTGGGCCGCATTAAATATCGTGTAGCTATGTAGCCCAGGCTACCTACTGGCTGCCTACATCTACCAGCTATCTACCTCTACTGGCTACCTACATCTACCAGCTACTTAGTAAGTTTATTCAGGTATTCACAAATACAGTAACATAGATTATCATTCATAGCAGCATATGTGTAGAGAACCTGGATAACCCAAAAAGTCAGACACAGTGACTTCCTACAAAAAAGTACCACTCACCTCTCGCCCCACATTAAGACTACAAGTATTTTAAGGTAAATAATGAATGCGGAAGAGTTGGTGGACGACCACAGGGAAGAGCTAACCACTGAAGAGCTGCAACACTATAGTTAATCTTTAAAAAAAACATTTTTTGTTAATATTTTTGGGTGTCTGAAACGGATTAATTGTATTTACATTATTTCTTATGGGTAATATTGATTCAGTTTTCACATGTTTCGGAATGCTTCTGGAATGGATTAACTTCGAAAACCAGGGCGCTTTAATTAAATGTCGTAGTACGTGTGGGTGGGGTGGGGTGGGCTGACCTGGCTGGCTACCATACCTCCCAAACCTGAATTAATCCCTTCCAGAAACCCGAAAGTATTAAACAAAATATTTTTTTTTTACATGAAATGTACATTTCCCTACACAAAAATGAATGGGACATGCAAAATAAACAATAATTAAATGCCACTTCCTTTATTGTGGAGTTGTTGATGAGTGATGTGCCAACAGCAGGGGAGACTGAGGTCTTTTATTGTTTGGAAGGGGAATCCTCTTCCACGAAGACTTCAGGTACGTGTACTAAGTCCTTTGGTGGGGTTGCCTCCCTTCTTGGTTTTTTAATGCCACTAGGACCAGCTTGAGAGTCGCTGGACTTCTGTCCCACCAAAAATCTGTCCAAGGAGCTCTGTTTCTCACGTGCCCTTAAGATTTTCCTAAAATGGGACACAAGAGTGTCATTGTACATGTTGCCAATATGGCTTGCAACAGCTGTGACAGGATAAAATTCATCGATAAATGCTTGCACCTTTGTAAACGTACACATTTCCCTAATCCTTGACAAAGGAATCTTCCTCCGTCTCTCTTCCTCCTGCTCTGAAGAACATTCCTGAGATGTGATCTGTTGCTGTTGCACCTCAAGCTCTTGCAGGTGTGCAGTGGTTAGTTCTTCCTTGTCGTTCTGCACCAACTCTTCCACATCCTCACCACAAACCTCCAACCCCAAGGACTTCCCCAATGACACAATAGCTTCCACTACTGGCATAGACTCCTGAGGATTAGCCCTAAACCCTTCAAAACCCCTCTCTTGCACACATTGTGGCCACACTTTCCTCCAAGCAGAGTTCAAAGTCCTGGTAGTCAGTCCCTCCCAAGCCTTACCTGTAAGGTTTATGCAACTGAGGATATTGAAGTGATCTTTCCAAAACTCTCTTAGGGTCAATTGAGTGTCTGAGGTCACTTCAAAGCACTTTTGAAACACTGCTTTGGTGTAGAGTTTTTTGAAGTTTGAAATAACCTGTTGGTCCATGAACTGGAGGAGAGGAGTTGTATTAGGAGGCAAAAACTTCACTTTAACGAAGCTAAACTCCCCTGCAATTTGCTCTTGCAACTTGTGAGGATGAGGAGGAGCATTGTCCAGTACCAGGAGGAACTTGAGTGACAGTTTCTTTTCCTGGAGGTAATTTTTCACTATGGGGCCAAACACCATAAAACCAGTCCATGAAAAGTTCCCTAGTGACCCATGCCTTAGTGTTTGATCTCCACAGCACACACAAGTTAACCTTGACAATATTGTTTTTCCTGAACACACTGGGAGTTTTAGTGATACACCAATAAAGGCTTCACTTTGCAATCACCACTAGCATTACTACACAACATTAATGTCAGCCTGTCTTTCATAGGCTTATGTCCTGGGAGTGCCTTTTCCTCCTGAGTAATGTAGGTCCTGTTTGGCATTTTCTTCCAAAACAGACCTGTTTTGTCACAATTAAACACTTGTTCAGGTTTTAAGTTTTCAGTGTCTATGTATTCCTTAAAGTCCTTCAAATATTTTTCAGCCACTTTTTTGTCTGAACTGGCAGCCTCACCATGCCTTACCACACTGTGTATGCCACTACGATTTTTAAAACTCTCAAACCAGCCTTTGCTGGTCTTAAATTCATCAATATCATCACTATTTTGAGGCATTTTCTTATTGAGATCATCATGCAACTTCCTTGCCTTTTCACATATTACTGACTGAGACACACTGTCTCCTGATAATTGTTTTTCATTTATCCATACCAACAACAGTCTCTCTACCTCTTCAGTTATTTGCAGTCTCTGTTTTGAAAACATACTTGCACCTTTCGCAACAACAGCTTCCTTGATTGCCTTTCTGTTCGCCAAGGTAGTACTGATGGTTGAATGGGGTTTCTTGTATAGCCTTTCCAACTCGGACATACGCACACCACTTTCGTATTTTTCAATGATCTCTTTCTTCATTTCCATCATAATTCTCACCCTTTTTCCAAAGGCTTGGCACAAGAAGCTTTCTTGGGGCCCATGGTGGCTTATTTAGTGGTTACAAGTACTAAAAACACTGGAATAATACAAAATATATCACAGGAATCGACCACAATGGCTTGTAAACAATGGCACACTGAGCCTTGGAGTGGCTGGGCCCGCTCAGGCCGTGCTCTGACCTCATGATGAGCTTTTTGCCGTTGGTAGAGCCATTTTTATTTTACACCAAAGAGCGCTGTTAGACGAATTTAGCGTTACTTGATGCTGCCGTTGGCCGAGGGGTCCACTGTACATGTTAGTGTAAACTTGTTATCTGGCATTTTCTTCTTTCTTTCAACAAACCGGCTGTATCCCACCGAGGCAGGGTGGCCCTAAAAGAAAAACAAAAGTATCTCTTTTTAAATTTAGTAATTTATACAGGAGAAGGGGTTACTAGCCCCTAGCTCCCAGCATTTTAGTTGCCTCTTACAACACGCATGGCTTAAGAACATAAGAACATAAGAATGGAGGAACACTGCAGAAGGCCTACTGGCCCATGCGAGGCAGGTCCTTATACTGGCCCATGCGAGGCAGGTCCTTATGGCCCATGCGAGGCAGGTCCTTCCTCCTTACGGAGGAAGAATTCTGTTCCACTTCCCCATGGAGATAAGAGGAAATAAACAAGAATAAGAACTAGAAAGAAAATAGAAGAAAACCCAAAGGGGTGTGTATATATATGCTTGTACATGTATGTGTAGTGTGACCTAAGTGTCAGTAGAAGTAGCAAGACGTACCTGAAATCTTGCATGTTCATGAGACAGAAAAAAGGAATGCCAGCAATCCTACCATCATGTAAAACAATTACAGGCTTTCGTTTTACACTCACTTGGCAGGACGGCAGTATCTCCCTGGGCGGTTGCTGTCTACCAACCTACTACCTAGGTATCTGGCATTTATATGCATTTATAAGTGGAAAAAATGACGTTCTGCTGTCCAACGATGTCTGCTTTCCAGCAGTAGCCTGGAATCTAACCTGCAATATAAGTGGGGCCCTACTGTACTTGCAGGATTCTAGCTGTACTTTGGAAGAGTCAGTCTGTGTAACTGGACATCACTAAGAGCCCAGCTAGAATCTTCCAAATACAATTCTCTAGCTTTAAATTTTATATCTAGGTTTACTATAACAAAATTTGATTAGTATCTACTGTTATTCCAGGCCCCTGCTGCATTTGGACTTGTCACCTTCTTGATGCATGAGGGTCTGGATAGAAATAAAATTCGGCGCCATCTCATGATTTTTGCCCTCGCTGCTCCAGTTGGTGCTGTGATTACATACTCTACTATTGTCCAGGTAAAGGAAAAATATTTACTGTTTGTGTTATGATTTGAAGACTTTCTTACAGTAGGACTGAAAATTTGTTTTATACATGTGTACCATTTTAAAGAATATGTAAATATTTTTATTAAGCACATTAAGCATTTTATCAAATTGAAGTACAGTAGAGATAAGGGTCTTGTTAGTATTTTTCAATGATGCATTGCCTTTTTTTTTCAGAGTGGCACAGAGAGTTTATCCTCATCTCATAGTACAGGTGTTGCAATGCTCTTTAGTGCTGGCACCTTCCTTTATGTATCCACTGTTCATGTGCTGCCAGAACTGACGAGCCACAGCCACGATGGAGGAGGCAACGGACAGTTCTCCCACAAGCAATTATTTGCCCTTGTTTGTGGTTCTCTCTTACCACTTCTTCTTACATTTGGGCATCATCATTAGTTAAAAATGATGGATAAATATTAGGTTGTGGCTGCTGCCATATCATACAGTAATGTCGTGTTTAGCAATTATCAGCTAAACTATCTTTCTTGTGATAAAATACAGTTGTTTTGATATATTTTCCATTTGGAAATGTAGCATCGGGCATTTTTTAATGCTGTTTATGTACAGCCAAAATACCTAGGAATGTAAATGTCTCTGCTATTTACTTGCTGGGTCTGAGTGACCTATAGTTTCAAATTATTTTTGATCTCTCTAAGGTTTCATTTCTCTGGGAAATCTGTTTACTTACTGTCCAAGCACTGGTTTAGTGTAAGTTCACTGATAAGCATCTGGTGTAGTCAGTGTAGACTTTAATGCAAGTCTTTTTATGCAGTTCCTCTTTGAATAAAATTGTGGTTACCCAAACCTTTTTTTAATTATTGTATATTAGTAATTCTTACAATACATGAAGCCATGCATTTATCAAGTTGTTATAGTTTCTTGCTATGGGTAATCATAAATTTAATTCATTAGGTCTTAGTCAGTAGAAGTATCGACGCAGATCATAGTTGTGCATAAATTACCAAGCCAGTCTGTGTATTGTGGTTGTGCAGAGGTTAGCCATTATATATGCAGTTTAATTGTATAATACATATATACTTAAATTATAAATTTGTGTTCTTCAAAATCATATATAATT
This sequence comes from Cherax quadricarinatus, assembly GCF_038502225.1. NCBI lineage: Eukaryota > Metazoa > Arthropoda > Malacostraca > Decapoda > Parastacidae > Cherax > Cherax quadricarinatus. Next base: position 7,599,933 of record NC_091294.1, on the reverse strand, counting down.
TAAATTTGTTGTCTATATGTACTTTCTGTATGTTTGTATGCATTGCTCTTCTTGGGATTTTTATGCATCTTATTTATTTTATAAGTTGTATGTATGAAGATCACTGTCTTAGCTTCTGGCATCATTAGATAATCTTTGACTTGAAGAATTAAGTCCAGTTAAATAAAACCTCTTATTGTTTTCAAGACTGGCTCTGTGATTTTGACATCTGATTATCTTCACGATGTAATCGATATTGTTTTGGATTATGTTTTTATGCAGAATGTGATACACTGTTCACAACTATCCCACAATTTAAAAGAGAATCTTTAGACGACATTTTGGTTTGCTTTGGACCATTATTGATTTGCATGTTAGTTGTGAATGGTTCCATTAATGGTATTGTGACTTGTTTTTCTATATGATAATTTATACAACATTATTCTTAGAAATCATCATTAGGAATTTTAATCTTATGAGGATGGATGTTGTATTATGTTAGTCTAGTATAAATTATATGCTTTTATAATAGTCTCTCCTTACTTAACGACGTACTTGTTCAACGACCGTTTGGACTTATGACCAACTCTCTGACCAGTGTGCGCACCTAAGTAATGTATATCAGAGCTGATTTCCTCCAATCTGTTTATTACAATATACAGTACTCTACTGTATAAACATTTAAAAATGTACTATAAATGTTATAAATGGTGCAAAGGTGACATTAAAACAATATCAAAGATGGGTGACACAAACCCACTACCAATATAGTATGCTCCTTGCTCAATGACCAGTTCGTTTACTGACCTACTCTTAGGAATGAAACTCCGTTGTTAAGTGAGGAGAGGCTATAATGAGTTTGTCATAATTTTTTGTAGTTTTATATTGTGTCTACTTTGTCTGCTGCTCTTTCAAACAACACACTCATATTTGTAAATGTGTTTCTGTATATTGTATGCCTTCTTATGTTATACAACAGGTTAATTAGGCAAAATCTCTCTATGCACAATGAAAGTGGCACATTTCTGGAGGCTGCCGTCAGTACTCCCTCCTCACAAGTGTACATACACCAACCTGCTGCTCATTTGATTCATCTTCATGCCTTTCTGACTGATTATATTTTGTATTGGCTTTTCATTCATATGCTCCACTCTAGCTCAGTTTGCTTTGCATTATCTGCTATTTAGCAATGTTCCCATTCTCAGCAAATTTTAGGGGTCCTCACATCCATTTTTTTTTTATGGACCAATACATGACTAATCTACAGCAATGTGAGTGGTAATGTTTCTTTAATACAAATCTTGCTTCATGGTTAGCTAATTTGTGTTACTCTTTATAAGCTGGCTTTTTGCAGTTCCACTTGATATTTTAAATCTTACTGTTTTCATATCCTTTTTCTCTATTCAAACACGCTCATTTTTTAATGAAATATGTTCTTGTATACAGTTAAGTACAATACTGTACTTATAATTATTTTGTGATTTTTTTTAGATTATACCTTGTTTTGTTTCAAATATTATTTGTGACATTATATAATTCATGTATTGTCTGATTTTAAACTTTCACTTACTCCCATCCAATATTTTGTGATTAACCAAACCATTACAACTGCCCCAAGGGTGCTTGTACAAGTGCACCATAACCAGATGATGCAACCTCCCTTACTGCAGCTTCAGTATCACTGTCATGCAGTTGTTCTTCTCTTGTAAGTGCACTCTACTATCTAATGAGCCACTCGTTTTCTTAACTTTTTGTACATCATAGTTCAAATACCTTTCTTGTCAATACTTTATAAACACTTTTTTATATTTTCCATAATTGTTTCCATTAACCTTATCAGGTTCCTAATCTTAGCTACACAGTTTTTTACTGCATTTCTGAATTTGTTGGTTTTATATTGGCATATGTTGGCTATTACCAGTAACTTACTTGAAAAGTTGTTATAAGATTAATAGTCCACATCATAATGTGATGTTGACTATTACTTTTTGTACTTGTAAATAAATATGGAATCATTATTTTGTAAACATTCATTAATGTAGATAAGAGCATTACACAACTACATTCTTTCTTTCTTTCTTTAGTTTAAGTTTAATACCTTTATTATTATCCCTATACCCATCTTGTGGGCAGTAGTCAAAATAACAGTTTTACACATAAATAATAGCCCACATCAGAGAGAGGCTGTTCTGTATCACTTTAAATAGTGTTTTATCCTCATGAATTTTGACATTCATGAGAAAGAATATGTAAAGATGGGAGATCCGATTAGCATTTTTAGTGAAATTATAAGGTTGGTTTTCTGTTGTATAGATTTTCTATAATATGGACTCCCAAGCACATCTTGGTTCAAATTCAAGAGCTTACTTTAATAACATTTTTTCCATTTTATAGTAGTCATTTTATGGAGAATTATGTTATGTTAAAAAATTCAAGTATCAAACTCAACAGTGTTGATATAAATGATATTTTAGGTGTTTAAATGATCAGCATTTGTTACTTAACCCTTTCACTGTCAGGACCCTGAAAATTAAATGTTGGGATTTTAAAAAAATAATAATATTTCTTCTCAGATGGTAGAGAAGCTAATAACACCAAAAAAAGTACAAAATATGATGGAAAACTTATGGAATTAGGTAGGCACATAGCTGGTGGTCTAGGCGCATTTTACACAGCAGCGATTTCACACACTTTGAGTCTTATTTTAAATAAATTCCATTGCTCAATTCAACCAGATGCTTAGCTAATTCACAAATTTTCCTTCTGTTCTATTGAATGAGCACAAGAAACTATCAGAACTACCCATAAAAAGTTCACACAAGTTGGTAATTTGGCCAACCTTACACAAAATTCAACAGAATACAATTTAAAAACAGAATCCAAAATAAACACTGAATGCATTCCAGCAACTAAAGCAGCCTTTCCTCAGTTCATTAATGACATCCTCAGGCCTCTCCTATTGTACACTTGCCCTCCATTTTGAATCCATCATCACACAAAAAAAAAATCAAAGTACTCCTTATTTCTTGGATTATAAAATATAACCAGGAATGTTTGGTCATGGTGTAGGGCATCTCAGTAATTGAAGCAGACCTAGTGAATACCCATAAAACAGACTAGGGGTGGTGGAGGGTTCTTTACCCTTCCTCAAAAAACTTGAAAATTTTAATATTTCTGTTACTTTGAACCCTATTTCAAGCTAATTCTGGTCCTGAAACCAGTTAAAATCATCTGTTTCATTCTATCAATTGATACCAAGAAATAGCAAATAAAACCATAAAAACCACCCTAGAAAATGCCTCGGTCACTATTTTAAACCAAACCCAAGAACCTATTGTGCTCCGTGTTTGGCAGTATTTTTTTTTATACTGGGCACACTCACCACACAGACCCATTTTCTCATGTCTAAGCCAAAATTTACCACTCACACTACATAAATTGTAGGTCTAGGTGAGAGAGACTGGCATCATTAACATAGATATACATAAGAGACAACGAAAGGGTTAAAGAATTGTTGTGTATGAGAGTTGTCAAAGATATGTTTCAATGTTTGCACTGACAAAACCAGTAGCAACAGTTAGTAGTAAGGTACCTTTTAGACAAAAAATCACTTATTTCATTGGGTGACATTGGAGAAAATCATTTACTTTAACATAAGTTGTCTGTGGCATGTGTTTTCTTCCCTGATAGGGTTGGGTGCTGCTGCTGCTGAAGGGAGAAAATTCCCTTTAGAATATAGCTTAACAATGTCATTATGTGTGACTGAAAGTTCATATTGGGCATTAAAATGTCAGGATCTAAACTATAGCACAAGTAATTAAGTAGTAGTTTCAACTAGTGCAAGAGCTGATGAGTTTGTTAAAGTAGGAGCACAAATTAGTTATGAATGAGCAAATAAATTATTGTGTGGGCAAAATAGAACGCGAATTTATTTTCTCATTCTTAGGCTCTCCTGATTTTTTTTGTAAATGATGTTTTTAATACATACTGTTTTCCATCAAGGTAGTGTGACCCAAAGATGGAAAACACATTCACAGTCACATTCCCCTAGCTAGAAAGATAGCTAGGAAAAAACAATAGTGAATATGTTTTCCTTATTTGAGTTACAATACCTGTATGGAAAATGGCCAATGTGTTAAATTTATATATTTGTTCTTGAACTCAGATTAAGTTGTAATAAACAACTGTCTATGAATAAATGAAAAGATGGTCGGGGAGCACAAACCGCTGTTTGTAAATTGACAGTCTGACGTTCAACCAGCTTCACCACCGGGCTTAAAGAGGAAAGAATGAGAACTAGTGCTTACTGTATTATAATTCATCAGAGGACCCATTTGTAACCCAGCTGTCAATTTACAGACAGTGGTTTGTGCCTCAACTCCATCTTTCTATTTATTCATAAATGTTTTTATTTATGGAATTGTTGTATGCAAGTCAACTTTTTCATAATCATTATCCATAAAACAAATTCTGTGATATATATTTAAGTATTCATATACCAGAAAATATATCACTTATAAAATAATTAACATTTTTTGTAGTACAGTGGACCC
>NC_091294.1:7465401-7590401 GCF_038502225.1 Cherax quadricarinatus | reverse complement strand
TAGACTGACCTGCAGCAAGCAGTCTTTATGGTGAGAAGTAGACTAACCTGCAGCAAGCAGTCTTTGTGGTGAGAAGTAGACTAACCTGCAGCAAGCAGTCTTTGTAGTGAGAAGTAGACTGACCTGCAGCAAGCAATCTTTATGGTGAGAAGTAGACTAACCTGCAGGAAGCAGTCTTTATGGTGAGAAGTAGACTAACCTGCAGCAAGCAGTCTTTGTGGTGAGAAGTAGACTAACCTGCAGCAAGCAGTCTTTATGGTGAGAAGTAGACTAACCTGCAGCAAGCAGTCTTTGTGGTGAGAAGTAGACTAACCTGCAGCAAGCAGTGTTTATGGTGAGAAGTAGACTAACCTGCAGCAAGCAGTCTTTATGGTGAGAAGTAGACTGACCTGCTGCAAGCAGTCTTTGTGGTGAGGAATAGACTGACCTGCAACAAGCAGTCTTTGTGGTGAGAAGTAGACTGACCTGCAGCAAGCAGTCTTTATGATCAGTAGACTGACCTGCAACAAGCAATCTTATGATCAGTAGACTGGCCTGCAGCAAGCAGTCTTTATGGTGAGAAGTAGACTGACCTACAGCAAGCAGTATTTATGATCAGTAGACTGACCTGCAACAAGCAATCTTATTATGAGTAGACTGACCTACAGCAAGCAGTCTTTATAGTGAGGAGTAGACTGACCTGAAGCAGTCTTTGTGGCAAGATGTAGCCTGACCCATAGCAAGCAGTCTTTGTGAGGGGCAGACTGACCTACAGCAAGCAGGCTTTATGGTGAGTAGACTGACCTACAGCAAGCAGGCTTTATGGTGAGTAGACTGACCTACAGCAAGCAGGCTTTATGGTGAGTAGACTGACCTACAGCAAACAGGCTTTATGGTGAGTAGACTGACCTACAGCAAGCAGGCTTTATGGTGAGTAGACTGACCTACAGCATGCTGTCTTTATGTTATCTGTTATATAACTATGATAGCCTTGCCTGGGGTCAGTTTTTTCTGTTGTCTGTTCATCCAGGCTATTGCTGTTGGCAGCGTGTACTGGCCCACATATCCATCACAACCTGGTTTATCTGGCAATTGATAGAGGTAGTAATCCAGTTTCCTCTTGAAAACTTTTACACTTATTCTGGTAACATTTCTGATGCTTGTAGCATGTTGAATACACTTGACATTTTCAAAGTGTTCTTTTATTGTGCTCACGATGCCCCTGATTTTTACTCTGTTTTAAACTTTGTCCCACATCTCTCGCCCCTCACCCCAGTGTGTTACGTTTTTTTTTTTTATGTCTTTGCAAACAGTACATTGAGATTTTGTATTTACAATAGTGGGTTGCAATGCAAAGAGAACCTCTATTATTCCTTGGCATTATGGGCCAACTTAACATTATTGGTTTACAGTCTACTTAACACTAAGGAGTATATCATAGTTGTACAGTAGGACAGTAATTATTTCATAGTTGTACAGTAGAATATTAATTATAAATGAATCAAAATTTGTATAATACAAAGATATATTCATATTCGAAAATGCTTTTTGTGAACACAATGATTCAATTATATTCTTGTCAACAATGGATAATAGGATCAATGTGATTATTTCAGTTATGATGTGGGAGTACATAGGTGAGTAGCGTGTACTGAGTATTTAGCATTTAGTCTAGAACAATTAAGTAGCTTTTGAGAAGAGTCTTAAATTGATTTTCAGACTGGGTTACTTTAATATATTCTGGTAATGAATTCCATATTTTGGGGCCCTTTATGTGCATAGAGTTTTTACACAGTGTGATATGGACACGAGGTATGTGTCCATATCATGTGTCCTGTTTAGGTTGGTGAGGAGAAGTTTGAGTGGAGGGTTTATATTTGCGTGTATTGTTCTGTGTATGTAGTAGGCACATGAATAAGTATGGATGTTCTTAATGGTGAGCAGATTCAGACTTTTGAAAATTGGTGGACTATCCTGGCAGGAGTGGGAATTTGTTATCATTCTTACTTCTGCCTTTTGCTGGACACAAAATTCAATTTAAACCAGCAAATAATAGAGCCTACTAGACTGGAGAATACACTAGACCTCATCTTTACTAACAATGATCTGATACGAAATGTCACCATATCAGAAACAATATACTCAGATCACAACATAATTGAGGTTCAGACATGTATGCGTGGAGCCCCAGACCGACATAATGAGATTAGTCACGAGGGAGCATTCACCAAATTCAACTTCAATAACAAAAACAAAGTGGGACCAAGTAAACCAAGTCCTAACCGATATAAGCTGGGAAGATATACTAAGCAATACAGACCCCAACTTATGCCTAGAACAGATTAACTCGGTGGCACTCGATGTATGCACAAGGCTTATTCCTCTAAGAAAAAGGAGTAGTAGAAGTAAAATAGAAAGAGACAGGCGACGGAAAAGAATAACAAGAGCGGCTAAAAGAGGTCAATATATCTGAAATGCGTAGGGAGACACTGGTCAGAGAAATAGCAAGCATCGAACTTAAGCTAAAGGAATCTTATAGGAGTCAGGAATCGCGGGAAGAACTAAAAGCCATAAATGAAATCGAAAGAAACCCAAAGTATTTCTTCTCCTATGCCAAATCAAAGTCGAGAACAACGTCCAGTATTGGGCCCCTACTTACCTGGAGTTTACCTGGAGACAGTTCCGGGGATCAACGCCCCCGCGGCCCGGTCTGTAACCAGGCCTCCTGGTGGATCAGAGCCTGATCAACCAGGCTGTTACTGCTGGCGGCACGCAAACCAACGTACGAGCCACAGCCCGGCTGGTCAGGAACCGACTTTAGGTGTTTGTCCAGTGCCAGCTTGAAGACTGCCAGGGGTCTGTTGGTAATCCCCCTGATGTATGCTGGGAGGCAGTTGAACAGTCTCGGGCCCCTGACACTTATTGTATGGTCTCTTAACGTGCTAGTGACACCCCTGCTTTTCATTGGGGGGATGTTGCATCGTCTGCCAAGTCTTTTGCTTTCGTAGTGAGTGATTTTCGTGTGCAAGTTCGGTACTAGTCCCTCTAGGATTTTTCAGGTGTATATAATCATGTATCTCTCCCACCTGCGTTCCAGGGAATACAGGTTTAGGAACCTCGAGCGCTCCCAGTAATTGAGGTGTTTTATCTCCATTATGCACTCTGTGAAGGTTCTCTGTACATTTTCTAGGTCAGCAATTTCACCTGCCTTGGAAGGTGCTGTTAGTGTGCAGCAATATTCCAGCCTAGATAGAACAAGTGACCTGAAGAGTGTCATCATGGGCTTGGCCTCCCTAGTTTTGAAGGTTCTCATTATCCATCCTGTCATTTTTCTAGCAGATGCGATTGATACAATGTTATGGTCCTTGAAGGTGAGATCCTCCGACATGATCACTCCCAGGTCTTTGACGTTGGTGTTTCACTCTATTTTGTGGCCAGAATTTGTTTTGTACTCTGATGAAGATTTAATTTCCTCATGTTTACCATATCTGAGTAATTGAAATTTCTCATCGTTGAACTTCATATTGTTTTCTGCAGCCCACTGAAAGATTTGGTTGATGTCCGCCTGGAGCCTTGCAGTGTCTGCAATGGAAGACACTGTCATGCAGATTCGGGTGTCATCTGCAAAGGAAGACACGGTGCTGTGGCTGACATCCTTGTCTGTGTCAGATATGAGGATGAGGAACAAGATGGGAGCGAGTACTGTGCCTTGTGGAACAGAGCTTTTCACCGTAGCTGTCTCGGACTTTACTCTGTTGACTACTACTCTCTGTGTTCTGTTAGTGAGAAAATTATAGATCCATCGACCGACTTTTCCTGTTATTCCTTTAGCACGCATTTTGTGCACTATTACGCCATGGTCACACTTGTCGAAGGCTTTTGCAAAGTCTGTATGTATTACATCTGCATTCTTTTTGTCTTCTAGTGCATCTAGGACCTTGTCGTAGTGATCCAATAGTTGAGACAGACAGGAGCGACCTGTTCTAAACCCATGTTGCCCTGGGTTGTGTAACTGATGGGTTTCTAGATGGGTGGTGATCTTGCTTCTTAGGACCCTTTCAAAGATTTTTATGATATGGGATGTTAGTGCTATCGGTCTGTAGTTCTTTGCTGTTGCTTTACTGCCCCCTTTGTGGAGTGGGGCTATGTCTGTTGTTTTTAGTAACTGTGGGACGACCCCCGTGTCCCTACTCCCTCTCCATAGGATGGTAAAGGCTCGTGATAGGGGCTTCTTGAAGTTCTTGATGAACACGGAGTTCCACGAGTCTGGCCCTGGGGCAGAGTGCATGGGCATGTCATTTATCGCCTGTTCGAAGTCATTTGGCGTCAGGATAACATCGGATAGGCTTGTGTTAATCAAATTCTGTGGCTCTCTCATAAAAAATTCATTTTGATCTTCGACTCTCAGTCTGGTTAGCGGCTTGCTAAAAACTGAGTCATATTGGGACTTGAGTAGCTCACTCATTTCCTTGCTGTCATCTGTGTAGGACCCATCTTGTTTAAGTAGGGGCCCAATACTGGACGTTTTTCTCGGCTTTGATTTGGCATTGGAGAAGAAATACTTTGGGTTTCTTTCGATTTCATTTATGGCTTTTAGTTCTTCCCTCGATTCCTGACTCCTATAAGATTCCTTTAGCTTAAGTTCGATGCTTGCTATTTCTCTGACCAGTGTCTCCCTACGCATTTCAGATATATTGACCTCTTTTAGCCGCTCTGTTATTCTTTTCCATCGCCTGTAAAGGGAGCGCCTGTCTCTTTCTATTTTACATCTACTCCTCCTTTTTCTTAGAGGAATAAGCCTTGTGCATACATCAAGTGCCACCGAGTTAATCTGTTCTAGGCGTAAGTTGGGGTCTGTGTTGCTTAGTATATCTTCCCAGCTTATATCGGTTAGGACTTGGTTTACTTGGTCCCACTTTATGTTTTTGTTATTGAAGTTGAATTTGGTGAATGCTCCCTCGTGACTAATCTCATTATGTCGGTCTGGGGCTCCGCGCATACATGACTGAACCTCAATTATGTTGTGATCTGAGTATATTGTTTTTGATATGGTGACATTTCTTATCAGATCATCATTGTTAGTGAAGATGAGGTCTAGTGTATTCTCCAGTCTAGTAGGCTCTATTATTTGCTGGTTTAAATTGAATTTTGTGCAGAGATTTAAAAGCTCGCGTGAGTGTGAGTTTTCATCAGAGCTGCCTCCTGGTGTTATTACTGCAACAATATTATTTGCTATATTCCTCCATTTTAGGTGCCTTAAGTTGAAATCCCCCAGGAGGAAGATGTTGGGTGCAGGAGCTGGAAGATTTTCCAGACAGTGGTCAATTTTTAACAGCTGTTCCTGGAATTGCTGGGATGTTGCATCCGGAGGCTTGTAGACTACCACAATGACTAGGTTTTGGTTCTCAACCTTTACTGCTAAAACTTCCACTACATCATTTGAGGCATTTAGCAGTTCTGTGCAAACAAGTGACTCTGCAATGTACAGGCCAATTCCCCCCCTTTTGCCTGTTCACTCTGTCACACCTGTATAGGTTGTAACCTGGGATCCATATTTCGTTGTCCAAGTGATCCTTTATGTGGGTCTCAGTGAAAGCCGCAAACATTGCCTTTGCCTCTGCAAGCAGTCGACGGATGAAAGGTGTTTTGTTGTTTGTTGCTGGCTTTAGACCCTGTATATTTGCCAAGAAGAATGTTATCGGACTGGTGGTATTGTTGGTACTGGGGGGGATTTTTTTTCCGGCATTAGTATCTGTATCTGTTGGTTTGGAGTGGAGGCCATCGACTGTGGTTCCACTCCAGGAATGACTGGATTTGGTGTACGATTTCTGCCATTTCCTGCCAGTTTTTTTTTCCTTCCTGGCACTAAAAAACCTCTCCCTCTTGAGTGGCTGTGGCTACCCAGGTTTTCCCATGGCCTGGATGTTTTGTATCTTTTTGTCCCCTTTAGATGGTATGCCTGGCAATTTAAGGTACACAGTTCAGGGTGAAAAAGCTTACAGGAAGGGAGTTTGCATTTTCCTGTTGTCATATGGGCATGGCATTTTCTAGGGTGGTCATAGTTGCACGTCCCATCTGTTTTTCCAGATTTCCCATGCCAGCAGATACCGAGTGCATAGTATGTGCACAGGCTTGGTTTCCGTTTGCCTTGGGTTTCTGTGACTGTATTCCCTGTTGGTGCATGTTTCCCTGTCTTACTTCTATCCTCCCTAGCACCAACAATGGAGCTCCCACCAGTTGTTTTTGGTAATATATCCTCACTATTGCTAGTGGGTCCTCTTGTTTGCTATTTCCTGCGGTATTTCTAGTTTGCAATATTGGTTTTATCTTATCTTTGACTACACTTGTTTCCCTACTATGGCTCCTGTCCCCTATGAGGTCATTTATATGTATTCCTTCCTGCGTATAATTCCCGACTACCTGGACAAAATCTCCAGCTTCACCATTACTGTCTCCCAGGACAGCATCTCCAGCTTCACCATTACTGTCTCCCAGGACAGCATATCCAGCTTCACCATTACTGTCTCGCAGGACAGCACCTCCAGCTCCACCATTACTGTCTCCCAGGACAGCACTATCAGCCCCACATTTGCTGACTACCAGGACATCATCTCCAGCCTTACAGTTTCTGACTACATGGCCAGTATCAAGGGCAGTACCATTCAGCCCAGACTTTTTATGTTCCCGTCTGTCGTAGAAAGCTTCCAGGTTTTCTATGAAAGCAGCTTTGATGTTGACCTCTTTTAATACCCTTGTGATTTTATTCCACAGATTTATCTCATTTGGGCATACCCAAAAACACTTCCCTGTTTTAATACTGCTTGTAGCTAGTTCTTGGATATCTGCACAAGGGGCGTGACACCAATTTCCACAAAAATGACAATTTATGCATGTGGAAGCCCGTTTGTTTGACTGACCACAGACTACACACAGCTTCATAATGATTTGAATGGTTGATTTACTGCAATTCTACTAGCAACCTCTTGAATATTCTATTAATAACCTCCTTAAATGAAGCTCTAGCTATTTGTATTTCTGTTTCTAACTGTTTTTGTATATTGGACAGCTTACCATGCACGTTCCTGGTATATATTTAATGTTTGTGTTTATAAGGGCGCCTACAACCCCATCCGTTTACAGTCTGCTTTATTGTCCAACGAAACCGTTTGAAACCGGTCAAGGGTTCGGACCAGTCAAGGGTTCGGACCAGTCCAGGGTTCGGACCAGTCAAGGGTTCGGACCAGTCGATCTGATCTGATCAGTGGGTCACTTATTTAAACCATACTGGTCGGTGATTTGAGCTAACACATGAAGGATCTACTTACCTTTATTGAAGATTGGTGATGGCATCTGGAAGATAGGGAGGAGGAGAGAGGGAGTTGGGGTTAGTGTTTGGAAGTAGAATCCCCCTCCATGAGGACTTCAGGTATCAAAGCCCTCTCTGGGGTTACTTCCCTCCTCTGTCTTTTAATGGTACTAGGACCAGCTTGAGAGTCACTGGACCCCTGTCTTACAAAATAACTGTCTACAGTCCTCTGTTTCTGGTGCCTCTTTAAGATTTCCCTAAAATGGGACACGGCTCTGTCACTGAACTTGTTGCAAAGATGGCTTGTTTCAGCTTGCTCAGGGTGGTACTTCTCCACAAACATTTGGACATCATTCCACTTGGACATAATTCCACTTCTTCACATCTATGGTGTTTCTCACTTTCTTTACCACAGGGGCACCACTAGCAAGTTTCATTGCTCCCATTGTAGCTTATTTCACAGTCCCACAAGCACTAAACACAATGAAATAATCGTGAAATGTTTGAATGAGATCGTAGGTTAGTGTTCACTCAAGAATCAACAAAACCAGACTGGCTCACGACGCCTGCGTGAGGACATGGACAGAGTGGGCTGCCGGACAGGTCCAGTACATGGTGGTTCGAAAATAGGGGCGAGTTCGATAATAGGGACAAAGTCGGTTCGAAAAAGGGTTCTATTTTCGAAGAGTTCGATAAGTGATGCGTTCGAAATTTGAGATTCCACTGTACCTTGTTTTCCTAGCAAACGTGTTTCTTTGATTTCATTGTTTTGCACGGTAACTTTTATGTGGTCCTGTATTATCCTGATAACAGTTTCTTTGCACTGTTCTTGGGTTATTTCACTAGGAATGTGTGGACTGTTTATTATAACTGCATCAGACAACTTGTTCAGTTTTGTCGTCTTGGAAATCAAGGTATTCATTCAGTCGAGTGTTCATGTTCTGATTCCAGTCCTTGATTGCTTCTTCAACCTTCATATTTAGAGTTGTTATTTGCTCAGTGTGACTGGCTATAGCTGTTTTCAGAGTATTTTCTGTGTCAGCACTTCCCGATGTAATCTTCTCTTCAAGGTTTTGGATCTTGTTCTCAAGGTTGGTTATCTTGGATTCTCGTTGCGTGTGTAAATTTGGAACTTGGCCCTCAGGTACCTTCCATGTAAATAATATCAGATGTGTCTCTGCTCCATGGATTACATTCTCAATACTCTGGAACATTTTTAGTGGCTGAATGCTTTATTGGCACTTAAACTCGGCATTTTTTCCAGTTTTAAACAAGCCATCAGCACTGGACAGTATTCTACAGGAAAGAGTATAAGTCAGTCAATTAATCAATTTTTATTTCCTTGCAAGATTACATTGCAATTATGAAATTACAAAAATGAGTTGCAGTGTAAAGAGAGCCACTATCATGCCTAACTGGATCCTGCATCTGTCTGGGAGGATACCTGTTAACTATCTTGGTTTTTCTCATACAAGATGATCAACTCCTGACATGAACCTAGTATAGGACCATCACTAATCTGGCATAATCAAGACCTGTAGGGTGTCGGATTAGTGATTTTGCCATATTACAGAGTGGTTAGGTTAGAATACACTTAACCCAACAGCGATATTTATGCATCGACGATATCACCTACTTTACACCCTATTTTTGGTCCATTCCATTGTTCCAGTAAACCAAACTCATAGCTATTTCACTAGTATTCCTTCTATTCTGTTGATTGAGTACAAGAATCCACCCATTTATCTATACCAGCTACCCAATAAAGTGGTCAGAAATCGGTAATTTGGCCAATTTCACACAAATTTCAACAGATACCAATTTCAACATAAGGTCCAGAATAAACAATGCAGACATTCCTGGCACTAAAATAACATTTTCTCTGTTCATTAGTCATGTCTCCAGACCTCTCCAATATTACGTTTACTTTCCATTTTGAATTTTTATTCACACAAAAAATAGAAGATTTACTGTTATGCAGATTACTGCATTATTGTAATTGTATAAATAATGTCAACCCATTCATGAATACGTAATAGACCAGCCAGTTGGACACGTATTGGACAGTGACGTTATATGCTAACTCGTGAACATCGGCAAAAATCAAACATTTCTGCTATTTTGAGCTCAATATCAAGCTACCTTCCATCGTGAAACCAATCAAAATCATATATATTTCTGTAACATATCTTCCAGTCTATCAAATGAGACAAAAAAAAAACAGAATACAACCATATATATCATATGAAAATACATTGTAAAGTCGCTGTTTTACACCAAAAACAGTCGCATTTTTTTTTTTTATCATTATGCGCTGCATGCTGTAGTATTTTTTTTATATAATGCACACTTACCACACAGACCTATTCTCTTATATGTAGGCCCAAATTTACCGGTCACAGCTTATCTGAGTGAGCTGAGTTCATGGCGACTGACTGGCTTCAAAACCACTTTATCATTTATGGACAATGTACAGTGTATGTGTTTTACACAACGAGAAGCATTTCTTTTATTCGTTGGAACCATGGTTAAGGCTAAAAGTGAGCAGGTTGTAATAAATGGAGATATAAGAAATTGGAATGACTTACGCAGCAAGTTGTGCCACCAAATAGAAGCGGCAGGTTGGTGTGGGGACCCTGGAAATTTGAAATTATGCTAGCTGAAATTGGTGTTGGATTACTGATGGAACTGAATTACTGATTGCTGGTTCCTGCCTGAGTGGCAGCAACACGGCTGCTCATATATCTTGCCGTACCCTGGGTCTATCCGAACTCCAGTGATGGCCTAATTGCAAGTACTGCTGCAACAACATGCAAGGAACCTATAGTGACATGAAAACTGTTGGTGGCGACAACGAAATGGACTAAATATGACAAAAGAGGGACTGGTATTCAAGTACCAGACCTGCTGCCAGACGTGAACCAGACATGGGACGTTTTCCACTACATTGAAATAACTGACCTCCATATCAACTGCACCAGTGTTCAACGGGAAGACAACTTGGCAGAAAACCTAACAACAAAACCCCAAGGAAATGACAGGTCTGTAGGACTTTTTTTTCTCTCAGTGCCAAATGAGGGAAAGAATTCAGCATATAAACATGGCTGACTGGCATCCAAACACCAGCTACTGCCAGACGTACAACTAGCGAAGTGAAGTTCTCATCTATACTGACGTTCATCTGTACTGACAGTAGCATCATATCACCTGCACCACCATCATATCACCTGTACCAGTGCTAACAAGAGGGAAACACAGGAGACATCATCAAATCTACAATACAAGACTCAAAGGAAACTATCATATAGCAGCGGTTATCCCTTGGTGCCAAATCGCGGGAAAGAAGTGAATAGTTAAACAGCCAAGGTTAATGTTTTAGTAGTTGACCTATATTCAGCTGACCAGTGTACAGTGAGAGAATCATAGGAGAAAACGCCAAATCTATCTATAAAACTCCAAGGAAAGTCAGGTTGTAGGTGGCATTTTCTTTTCTCATTGCTTTTAAAAATGGCTGAAACAGCAGACCAGGTCAGGCAGTCAACAACACGATGCAACCCCCGATAAATGGAATTGAGGGGGATTTGGATGGATAAAGCCACTGATTAAAATTTTCTGGTCCTGTCAGAATGGAAATGAGTTAGAGGTGTAATAAGTGAAACCGTACTGTGATGTGAGGCATGAAGGGGAGTGAAATAAGGGGATGAGTGGAAGAGGTTTGTGCAGTAAAGGGATAAGTGAGGAGTGAAGAGGGTTTGGGAAGTAGATACCAGGAAATTTACTAGTAATCAGTGGTGACTGCTAGATAGACTACTAGGGTTTGCTAGGTGCCTGGAAAAGAGAAACAAATGTTGTTGTGTATGAGTAAAAGAGTGAAGAGTGAAAATGGCAGGCATTAGGGGGGTACAGGCTGCCATAATTAAAATTACCTTTCTCCTGCAATTCAATGAAGAAAGAAGTCAGCCATGGGGACTGGGAAAGGCGAATGGGGGTAATAGCACCCTGGACAGTAAAAGCCCAACAGTTGCCATCCTACCAGAAACGTAAATGCCACTATCGCTGCAAGGTATGGCAACACTGCATACCCACAAAAAAACAGTGGCACACAGCTCTTATTGTAGTGCTCTTAAGTGGTGATATCCAAATTAATCCAGGACCTCAAACTATTGTGCAGAGGCAAAACAGACAGATAAATGATGGTCTAGTAGCTAGGAATGATAAAATTAACTCGATATGTAATGCAAACATAGGTCAATGTGAGACAATACAGCCGTTCTTATTATCTCAGACACCACCAAACAGGTACATACACTGCACTAAAGTGCACGAGAAAAATAGTAAAAACACCTTATGTAAAATGTGTAAGGGGTGGGTGCATGATGGAGATATGTACAATTATAGTAACGGTGTAGACATTTATTCGGTCCTAAAGTTCCACAGGGCAGATACATCGTACAAAGATCCCATCAGGCCGTGTATGGAACTGCTGGGTTGGGTGGCCCTTACACCCACCCAAAACACACACACACACCTGGGTTGGCAGAGGTGGTTGGAGAGGTACATCTTAATTGATAGATTTACCCTTCAGGGAAGAAGTAGGTGGTTTATACTGTTGGTACACTAATATTAGGATTATTGAGGAAACTGTAGATAATAATAATGTAGACCTAAGACCTTAACCTAGGTAGTAATAGGCTGATAATGTAGGCAAACACTTGGTTATGTTAGCCAGGGAGAACTGGCAGCCCAAGTTTGAATGCTGGGCATGGGGTTTTGAGACTGCAGTGCCTTTCTTCTAAGATAAGACACCAACCGAGTAACAAGTGCCATGAACATCAGGGCGGCACCCCACGTGTCTACACATACTAGGTCCTGGGGAAATCTGGTGGAGACACTTCGAAGTACTGTAGATGTCCTCCTCTGTCAGGCCCATACAGTAAGACAAGACCTCCCTTTCTTTCTCAGTTTCTGGCGAGTTTCTGGGGGGAATTTGTGAGTGAGTTGAACTGTGGGTCTTTGTGCAGCTGGACGGCCATTGAGCGGTATGTGCCAGTGTCTCCTCGTGGTAAAGCCTTAGAAGCTAGTGTCACTTTCTGCATAGTTATACTAGGGGATACACATCCCCTTGGAAACAGGAATTTCTGAGGTGCAGGCAGGTCACTAATATCGACTGAATATTGCAAGAATTAAGGCTCCTGGTTGCACGTTGAGGGAAAGTCCAGAGGGGCTAAAGCTTAGGGAGGTTGAAGACCAGAATATATTCTCCACCACCAAGTAAGTTAGCCCTTTATTTGTGCATGCAGGCGAGATTTTCTTGCAACATCAGCCACTTGTGAGGCTGAGGTGCCGACCTCGGAGCTCGGTGTCAACAGAGCTGGCTAGGGTAAGCAACTCACATGGAGGCAGTCTAGACAAATTTTCACAAACGGTGCTAGAATTCATTTTGTGTGTTACAAATGCACTTTGGCACAGTTACCCTTTAGCAGTGTTGACATTGATTTACCTAATTTTAATACAAATGACCCATTGCCATATATTGATGATTATAATTGTTATATGAAAACAGGCCTTCACTTTATTCATGTCAAGCAAGATCACTTTTTCCAAAACTGGCAGAGATTAGGATTCTAGCTAACAGAACTAGGGCGGCAGTTATATCTATCTCTGAATCCTGGTTGGACGATACGGTGACTGACGACAAGGTCAAAATAGAAGGTTACAATATAAAACGGTTAGATAGGAACAGAAAGGGTGGTGGGGTATTACCTGGAGTTTACCTGGAGAGAGTTTCGGGGGTCAACGCCCCCGCGGCCCGGTCTGTGACCAGGCCTCCTGGTGGATCAGCGCCTACATAAGAAATGACGTAGCTTACAACCCAAGACCTGATTTAAATAACAATAAACTGTAGATTCTATGGTTTGAAGTGTTGCTTCCCAAGACTAAACCCATCTTAGTAGGAACTAGTTACCACCCTCCCACCCAGGACCAGTTCTTAGAAGACTTTTCCAGAGTCTTGTCCGGACTTGAAAACAATTGCGAGACATTAATACTGGTCGACTTCAATATCTGTTTTCAGCAGCTAAATAACGGGCTATGCAAAAGGTATAAGCAAACTCTAGGTTTAAATAGTTACACTCAACTAATTAATACACCAACCGGGATCACAGTTCTCAGCCACCCTAATTGACGACTACTCTGTAACCGCTCTGAGACAGTCAGTCAATCAGGCGTCATTACCACAGGCCTTAGTGATCATTTCATCATTTACTGCACCAGGAAAATCACTAGGGAACGGATAAGCCTACACAGGACAATAAAAATGAGGTCAACTAAAAACTACAGTAAAGAAATACTGGTAAATAGGCTACACAATTGTGATTGGAAACTGATAAGTTGCATGGACGTAAATGATGCCTGGGAAAAATTTAAAACAATGTTCACTGCCGTCCTTGATAATATTGCACCAGTTAAAGAGGTTAGGATTAAACGAAGAACTGAACCCTGGATGACTACTGAGATATTAGATAATATGAAATTCAGAGACCAGTTGCTAAAAATATTTAAGGCAAACGGACAGGATATTGCAGCACTAAGCTGTATAGCCCTTGTGGCTTAGCGCTTCTTTTTGATTATAATAATAATTGCAGCACTAAATGAATTCCAAAGGGTGAGGAACAGAGTGCAGAGGCTTATAACAGGAGCAGCCCTTGTGGCTTAGCCCTTCTTTTTTATTATAATAATTATAAAAGGAGCAAAGGCAAAGCACTATTGCTCAATAATTGAAGAATGTAAGCATAACCCTAGAAAGCTCTGGCAACAACTAAAACAGTTGGGCTATAGCCATAAACCAGTAGATAGGTCTAACATAGTACTCACTATCGATAACGAGGTATGCCACGAAACATCTAAGGTGGCAAATTGTTTTAATTCCTACTACACATGTGTCGCATCAACACTAGTAAGTAAGCTCGCAACTGCATCAAATTCCTTTAACACAGACTCTGATAAGTTGCAAACATACTATACCAATAAAGAGGTAATCCCAAACAGTTGTCAACTAGTAAGTGTATCTCATGACTTTATTCAAAAAGAACTAAGCAGGTTAAACCCTACTAAGAGCACTGGCCCGGATAACATCCCGTCTAAGTTCCTAAAAGATGGTGCTTCTGAACTGTCAATCGCTATTGCTCACATAATAAATTTGTCCATCACCACTAATATCGTACCAGAGGGGTTCAAAGAGGCCAGAGTTACTCCTATCTTCAAGAAAAATAGTACGTCTGATGTAAGCAACTATAGGCCTGTTACAATACTCAGGATAATATCCAAAATTCTAGAGAGGGCGGTGTACTGCCAAGTAGTTAAGTACCTTAATGACAACAACATTCTCCGTAGCTATTAATCAGGCTTTAGAAAATCTTACTCAACCGACACCTCCCTAATTAATCTGATGGATTACTTGAGAACTGAAATGTCAATGGGGAACCTCATAGACCTGCAAAAGGCCTTCGATTGCCTGGATTACCTGGAGAGAGTTCCGGGGTTCAACGCCCCCGCTTCCCGGTCTGTGACCAGGCCTCCTGGTGGATCAGAGCCTGATCAACCAGGCTGTTACTGCTGGCTGCACGCAGTCGATACTGCCAACCACAATATATTATGTGAGAAACTTCAAGCTATCGGTATAGGTTTTGTAGACTGGTTTAAGTCATACCTTAGCAACAGGAGACAAATTGTCAAAATTAACAAAACGCAATCAGAACCCCTGCCGATATCATGTGGAATTCCCCAAGGTAGTATTCTGGGTCCCTTATTATTCTTTTGCTATGTCAACGACATGCCTATCAGTGTCAAGTGCACACTCCTACTGTATGCAGATGACAGTGCTCTGTTAGTGTCAGGTAAAGACCCACAAAATATATCGCTAATGTATTAACACTGGAACTGGAGTCATGCACCAAATGGTTAGTAGACAACAAACTATCATTACACCTCGGGAAAAGTGAAGCCATTCTCTTTGGCACGAAACATTAAACTGAGAAGAGTAAATAATCTTAATGTCCAGCGTAATGGGGAGCCCATCACTTCAGCTTCCTCAGTACAATATCTGGGAATCCCTTTTGACCCATGCATGTCAGGTGAATTGATAGGGAACAGTGTAGTAAAGAAAGCGAATGCCAGACTAAAGTTTCTTTATAGACAAGCACAGTGTCTACCTACTGAGGCTCGCAGGACCCTATGTCTAGCCCTTATACAGTGTCGTATGGATTACGCTTGATTTTCATGGTACTCTGCCTCGACAAAAAAAAACTGAAAGATAGACTGCAAATCATCCAGAACAAAATAGTAAGATTCATCCTGGACCTGGGTCCAAGAGAGCAGGTAGGCCAGGATGAATTACAGCAGTTGGATATGCTGAGTGTTGAAGACAGAGTAACACAACTGAAGCTAAATCATGTTTATAAAATTGCTCACAGACTGTGTCCAGAATATCTTGCTGCCAATTTTGTCAAGGTTGGGAACCAAAGCAATCACAGTACTAGGGGGAGAGAGCACAACTTTGTAGTACCCACAGTCAGTGGCCAGGCTTCAAACACCTTTTATTGTACAGCAATAAAGGAATGGAACAGACTACCCGCACATGTCATAGCATGTACCAGTTCAAGAAGAGTGCCAAAAGGTGTCCGATGAATGTAGCTACAGAAAAGGAGGGGAATGACTCTTTATCTTTTAGCTAACACACGTGTAATTTTACCTTATTCCTAGTAATGGCCCTCATATTGTAGATAGTCTTAATGACCCTCGTGTAGTAGATAGTCTTTATAGTATGATAATAAGATGTTATCTTCATTATAGAATAATGATAAGATATTATAACCTTTATATTGTAATAATAAGGTAAAAGGACCCCAATGGGAATAAGTCACTCTGTCTTACTTTTTTGGGTTATCCTAGGTTCTCTACACATATGCTGCCATGTATGATAATTCTATGTAACTGTATTTGTGTATACCTGAATAAACTTACTTAGATTAGTGATGGACGACCTGTACATGGTTAATGACATTTTGGGTTTACCTGGAGTTTACCTGGAGAGGGTTTCGGGGGTCAGCGCCCCCGCGGCCCAGTCTGAGACTAGGCCTCATGGTGGATCAGGGTCTGATCAACCAGGCTGTTATTGCTGGCTGCATGCAAGCTAACGTACGAACCACAGTCCGGTTGGTTAGGTACTGACTTTAGGTGCCTGACCAGTGCTGGAAAATGCAATGTAATGAATAATTACCTTATATCATCAGTGAAGCTAATCATAATGCTTAGGCTGAGGATGCCTCTTTGAGCGGTACTTAATTCAATGTTTAAAGCTATACTTCTGTGCTCCATGAACAACACAACACTTTCTGCTGGACTAGTAGTTTTTACTTCAGTAGAGAAACCGTTCTCTATCAAACATACCTGGAGTTTACCTGGAGAGAGTTTCGGGGGTCAACGCCCCCGCGGCCCGGTCTGTGACCAGGCCTCCTGGTGGATCAGCGCCTGATCAACCAGGCTGTTGCTGCTGGCTGCACGCAAACCAACGTACGAGCCACAGCCCGGCTGATCAGGAACTGACTTTAGGTGCTTGTCCAGTGCCTGCTTGAAGACTGCCAGGGGTCTGTTGGTAATCCCCCTTATGTGTGCTGGGAGGCAGTTGAACAGTCTCGGTCCCCTGACACTTATTGTATGGTCTCTTAACGTGCTAGTGACACCCCTGCTTTTCATTGGGGGGATGGTGCATCGTCTGCCAAGTCTTTTGCTTTCGTAGTGAGTGATTTTCGTGTGCAAGTTCGGTACTAGTCCCTCTAGGATTTTCCAGGTGTATATAATCATGTATCTCTCCCTCCTGCGTTCCAGGGAATACAGGTTTAGAAACCTCAAGCGCTCCCAGTAATTGAGGTGTTTTATCTCCGTTATGCGCGCCGTGAAAGTTCTCTGTACATTTTCTAGGTCGGCAATTTCACCTGCCTTGAAAGGTGCTGTTAGAGTGCAGCAATATTCCAGCCTAGATAGAACAAGTGACCTGAAGAGTGTCATCATGGGCTTGGCCTCCCTAGTTTTGAAGGTTCTCATTATCCATCCTGTCATTTTTCTAGCAGATGCGATTGATACAATGTTATGGTCCTTGAAGGTGAGATCCTCCGACATAATCACTCCCAGGTCTTTGACGTTGGTGTTTCGCTCTATTTCGTGGCCAGAATTTGTTTTGTACTCTGATGAAGATTTAATTTCCTCATGTTTACCATATCTGAGTAATTGAAATTTCTCATCGTTGAACTTCATATTGTTTTCTGCTTTTCAACTTCCTTGACCATGAGCCCTTCACTGGTGGTGAAGGGATTTTGAACCAGGGAGTTTAAGTACCCTCTACTTCCTTGGATCAAATCTACCTTCCATTCCTCAGATGCTATATGACCCCTCTGGGTTTAGCTCTTGATCCAAGGAACTGAAAAGGCTTTCTCATGTATCTCAGTCAAACAGATACGGATTGAATGCTTACCTCTAATCACAGTTACTAAGATAATAATTATAAATAAAAAGTAAGTACTCAAAGACAGATTGGCATATCTGAAAAATTGTTACGCTGTTTTATAGACAATAATTTAAGATAAACTAAGTGGATCTAAATCTCTTTTATGGTTAGATTTAGCCATACAATCCCTCTTCAAGGGGGGCTCCTTGGCATGGTGAAGAGACTCTTGGTCTGAGGAATTAGACCTGTCGGTCTCCTTCCTCAGACCGAACCTAATTACCCCCCAATCCCCCCTTCCCTCTCCCATCCTCCCCATCCTCTCCTTTTTCCTTTCCTCCTTCTCCTCCCCATCCCTCCCTTTTGCCCTTCCTTTTTGGCCTTTGGGATTTTTTCCCACAGGCGCGCTAGTTCCTAGGTAGGGGAAAGGGTACCGGGGTCCATCCCATTCCATTGAGGTTCTTGGCGGTGTCGTAGTTTGCCATGGAATCTGGATTGGCTGAGGATGTCCCGATCCCTCTCCGGTATCCTGGAGGGTGGCTTTGGGTGTCTTTCAGGCGATGGGTGTATCTCTGGAAGCCACCTTTCAGATTCCGGGGGTGGTGGCCGAAGGAGGTATGCTTTGTGGCGGATATCCGGCCGCCCACTCTTTTGTCCACCGAGGTAGCTCGTCAGGTGTGAGGTTGCTATCCCGGATTGCTGGTTTACTGGCATGATGGGTAGGGTATGGCACGGGTTCCATGCTGCATCTGTGCTACTTGTGGTGCTGAGGTCCTCTTGGGTGCGGAGGGAGATTTCTGGCCCTTTCATTCCGCCTAGGAACTATCCCTCCCCGGTCCCCCCTTTTTTTATTCTTTTTTTTTATTTTTATTTTCTTCTTTCTTTTTTTCCTTAAAAACAAAAAGAAAGAAGTAACCTAACCATGGAGTACCCAATCCATGACTTCGCTACCCCCAGGCCCCTTATTGTTACTGCACCCTATTCTGACCTCGCCTCGTCTTTTGGCCACTCTTCGGACATTCTTAAGGCCCCTGTACCTCTTGCTGGTGCTGTTTCCTCGCCCGCTTCAGGTACCGGGGCTTCCACTGACTCCTTCGATTTGTCTGACCTCCGCTCTCCTTTGACTATGCTTCCGGCTTCTCCCTCTATGGTGTGGCGATTTTCGAATCGCCAGCCCATCCCACATTGGGCTGACTCTGGTCCCACTTCTAAACGTCAACGACAATCTCCTAATGATGTTACTTCGTTATCTTCCCTTTCTACTCGGAAAAAACTGACACGTCATGCACTCCCTCTCCACACTCAGTTTCAGACCACACAATGAACTAAATTCTTTACAGTAAGACCGACTTCTTCTACTGCCTATCTTTCTGACCATAGTATTGGCAAAGTGCTCCTACGCCACGTTGGTAGAGATATTTCCTTTCATGCTCTTAAGAGTGGTACACGCATCATCACAGTCCAGAATTCTACCCAAGCTCATAATCTTTCTCTTCTTTCACATATCGATACTATTCCTATCACTATCGAAAAACATCATTCCCTCAATTCTTGTAGTGGTACTGTTATTCTGCCCCATACCATAGTCCAACAGAATTTCCAGATGTGGCACTGACATTCTCGAACAGCTGGAATTCCAAGATCTCCCAATTCTCAAGGTAGACACTTATGTTCTTCCTGCCCGCAGGCAAAGACGATACCCTTGCAATGTGGCTCATTTAACTTTTGACAGCCGTGAGCTCCCATCCTCTGTTTATGTAGCAGGACATCGGTTACAAGTTCGGAAGGTGATCCCTAAACCGCAACAGTGTAGGAATTGCTGGCAATTTGGCCACCCAGCAAAATATTGCAGATCTATAGCCGAATGCCCAGTCTGTGGTGCCGATGACCATTCTAATACGTCTTGCAGTCGAACCCCCTCTTGCCTTAATTGTCATGAGGCTCACCCTTCGTACTCTTGCCGTTGGCAAGTCTACTTAAATGAGCGGGAAATTCGTTGCCTCAAAGAGGCAGAAGGTCTCCCTTATGCTATGGCGATTTCTCATCTCCACCTCCAAGGAAGACTGCCCCGTGTTTCTTATTCTCATGTTTCAAAGCGTCCCCCCACTTCTAGGGTCACATCTTCTGAAGCCTCCTCTGTGGTTGCCAGTCCCATAGTCACTCCTGTATCTAATTCTTTTGCTGTCCTGGGCTCAGACGTCCCTACTTCAACTCCTCAGTCTATCCTCACTTCTTCATGTCCTCCCTCACAAACCCCGGTATCGACAAGACCTCGTACGACACCTCCTCCCAATCGTCCCTCTACTTCTCAGAGGGTCAAAAAATCTCATTTAACCCCTCCTTCCCTTCATCCACCTCCACATTTTACCTTCCCGGTCTCTGTACCTAGGTCTTCCCCTTTCACTGGCTCTGTTACAAGTGTGGAGGTTCATCCTCCTCCTCGTACTATGCCTTCCTCCCCTGTCCCCTCCCAAGTTTCTTCCTCTTCTGCCACCTCCCAGGTTTCCACCTCTTCTGTCCCCTCCCACACTTCTCCAGTTCCCTCCACCCTTTCGCCACCCCCTACCTTGGTCCAGTCCATTACAGCTCCGATCTTTACTCAAACTCCTCCTCCTTCCATCTCCAATATTGTCTCTCATACGATGTCTCTGAACTCCGAAACACTTGAAGCAATCTCTGAATATATTGCAGAGACCAAACCATCAATGGACACTGATCCACCCTCTGTTCCTTCTCTTTCCTCTTCTCCATCTGCGCAACTCCTTTCTTCACAACGCACCATTCCTTCGCTACTTGAACGTTTTCCTTTGCCACTGCATGTAGACTTTACTAACCCCTCTAGTCCATAGGTACCCTTACCTGCGGATTTCAGGTATCTTTATCGTTGCCAATCATGGCCTATTTGCAGTGGAATATTCACAGCCTCAGGGGTAATCTGGGTGAGCTTCAGATGTTGCTCTCCCAGTTTTCCCCTGTTGGTGTTTGCTTACAGGAACCAACATTACACTCTGCCGTTATCTATCCTATCTCAGGCTATAATTTATTGCATTCTTCAGATCCTTTTTTCTGATGGGACCTTTAATGAAAGTGCCCTTCTTCTACGCACTGATATTCCATACCATCAGCTATTTGTTCGTATTTTGCTGCATTACACAGCAGCCCGTATCCACTTGCATAGGTGGTATGCACTCTGTTCTTTGTATCTCTCTCCTTCTCGGGCATTATCTATCCCAGATATTGCCTTTCTTGTTTCGTCATTACCACCACCACTTCTGTTACTTGGCGATTTTAATTAATGCCCATCATTTCCTCTGGGGGGGGAGTCCTCACTGTGATTCCCATGGCATTCAGTTAGAAGCTTTTCTTGCTACCCACCCCTCCATGTTTTAAATACAGGTACTCACACCCATTTTGATCCTCGGACTCATACTCTCTCTTGCATCGATCTCTCAGTCTGCTCTTCCTTCGCCGCATTAGACTTCACCTGGTCTGTTCTCCCGGATTTACATGACAGCAATCATTTCCCATTCATTCTTACTTTCCCTTCATATTCACCACCTCTTCGTAACCCACGCTGGCAATTTGATCTTTCAACTGCAGCTTCTCATTCTATACCCCAAACTTCGGGCAGGCATTCTCAGAAATGCGTGCCTTGGTGGTCTCCCGCTTGTGCTCGTGCAGTACGTTTGAAACGCGCTGCGTGGAGCAGGTACCAGTACAACAGAACCACAGAGAGACTTCTTGATTTTAAGCAGAAGCGTGCGATCGCTCGCCATGTCATCCGTGACGCTAAACGCACTTGCTGGCGAGATTATGTCTCCACCATCACCTGCTTCTTCTATGAGTGCAGTCTGGAAAAAAGTACGAAAACTAAGTGGTAAATATTCTCCTGACCCGGCTCCTGTTCTGCGGGTTGCCGGTGTTGATATAGCAAACCCACTAGATGTTGCCTATAAAATTGGCAATCATCTGGTCCATATTTCTCAGGGGCTCCATCTATGCCCCTCGTTTCTTTGCTCAAAGTCTGCCAGAGAGTTAGCACCCTTGGACTTTTCTTCTCTCAGAGAAGAACAGTATATTGTGCCTTTTACACTTCAGGAACTGGAGGCATTACAGACCATTCTGGAGAAACACCCTGACTTTGCTAGCTGTAAATAAAGCATTACCACATGTGTGCATGTGTGTGTGTGTGTGTGTGTGTGTGTGTGTGTGTGTGTGTGTGTGTGTGTGTGTGTTTATGTGTGTGTGTGTGTGTATGAATTTGTATATGTGTGTGTGTGTGTGACTCAACAATCAATATTTGCACCAATAACTCACTACAGTTGTGACCGGGTGTGGAAGTGTGAATTGCTCATTACTCTAAAATTTGTTCATGATTGTAGCCATGTATAAATGTATGTAACCATTCTTACAGTATTCATTACCTTTGTAACTTGTGAGTTCATTACCTTGTACCTAGTTCAGCCATCAAAACTTTGGGGCCCAGTCCCTGGACCCATTATGTACCTCTGTAATCTTTTGACTACCGCCCACAGGATGGGTATGTGGTGCATAATAAACATATTAAACTTAAACTAGAACTGGAGGCAACACTCTCAGCTTGCTGATCATCGGCAGCTGGGCCTGACGACATTCATGTTCGTATGCTACAACATTTACATCAGTCAGCC
The DNA here is from genome assembly GCF_038502225.1 of Cherax quadricarinatus. Taxonomy (NCBI): domain Eukaryota; kingdom Metazoa; phylum Arthropoda; class Malacostraca; order Decapoda; family Parastacidae; genus Cherax; species Cherax quadricarinatus. Next base: position 7,567,948 of record NC_091294.1, on the reverse strand, counting down.
CTTGCAGTCCTATTATGCCTTTTCAATCTTATTAGGTCACAGGGAGTTCTTACACAGCTGTGGAAATCTGTCATTGTTCTCCCTTTCCACAAACCGGGTACTACGGGACATGAGGCCTCCCACTATCGTCCCATTGCTCTTACCAGTGCAGTTTGCAAAGTGATGGAACGCCTGGTAAATAGATGTTTAGTGTGGTATTTAGAGACACACAACAGTCTCTCTACTCGTCAATATGGCTTTCGTAAGGGCCGTTCTACCATAGACCCCTTATTACGCTTGGATACGTATGTTCGTAATGCCTTTGCGAATAACCACTCAGTTATTGCCATATTTTTTGACCTTGAGAAGGCATATGACACAACTTGGAGGTGTAATATTTTGGCCCAAGCCCACACCTTAGGCCTTCGAGGCAATCTGCCATCCTTCCTTAACCCTTTGACTGTCGAAGGGCCAAATCCTGAAGTTGCTTCTGGTGTCGCAAAATATTCGAAAAAAAAAAAATTATTTTTTCTTATGAAATGATAGAGAATCTTTTCCCGATTGTAAAGACACCAAAAAAAACGAAATTTGATGGAAAACTGACGGAATTACGCTCTCGCGAAGTTAGCGACTTCGGCGATATTTAAAAATCGGCAATTTCGCCCACTTTGAGCCCTATTTTCGGCTAATTCCGTTATTCCAGTCAACCAAACTCATAACTATTTCTTCAGAACTCTATTTTTTCTATCGATTGAGTACAAGAAACTGCCCATTTACCGATTTCAACTACCCAATAACATGGTCAGAAATTTGCAGTTTGGCCAATTTCACGAAAATTAAAAAATATGACAATTTCAAAATAAGGTCCAGAATGAACATTGCAGACATTCCTGGCTCTAAAATAACATTTTCTTTGTTCATCAGTCATGTCTCCAGGTCCCTGTGATATTACTCTTGCTTTTTATTTTGAAATTTTATTCAAACAAAAAATAGAAGATTTACTGTTATGCAGACTACTGCAATACTGTAATAATTGTAAAAATTACATCAACCCATTCATGACTGCGTATTAGAATGGCTATTTGGACATTTATTGGACAATTACATCATTTGTTCACTTTTGAACATCGGCAAAAATCAAACATTTCCTGTACTTTGTGCTCCATTTCCAGGTTCTTTTTATAGTAAAATTAATCAAAATCACCTCCATTTCTATAATATAGTTTCCATTCTATCAAATGAGACCAAGAAAACGAGAATACAACCACAAATACTCTATGAAAATAGACCACAAAGTCGGCATTTTAATTAAAAAAAACGGTCGGAGTTTTTTTTTTCTCATTATGCACTGCGTGCTCCAGGATTTTTTTTATGTGGTGCACACTGACCACACAGACCCATTCTCTCACATGTGGGCCTACTAGCTTTCTCCTGCCTGATTTGAAGCCGCTAGAATTTATGAGTATATATACGTCAAACACGGTACCTCGCAAACGTATATATACGGCCGCGACAGTCAAAGGGTTAAGACCTTTTAACTGACAGACATTTCCGTGTTCGGGTTAATAATGTGCTCTCCCCGGACTTTATCGAAGCTGAAGGTGTCCCCCAGGGATGTGTTCTGAGCACAACACTTTTTCTCCTTGCTATAAATGTTTGGCCTCTAGTCTTCCATCCAATATTTGGTTATCACTCTATGTTGATGACTTCGCTGTTGCATGTGCAGGTGCTGTCACCTCATTACAGTTTCTCTTCAACATGTAGTCGACCGTGCTTCCAATTGGGCCACCACATATTGGTTTAAATTCTCCAGTACCAAAACTCGCCAAATTACTTTCACTGGACGCTCTGTCATCTCCGATCATCCTTTGTACCTCTATGGCTCCCGTATCCCTGAACGTGATACAGTCAGGTTTCTAGGCCTCCTCTTTGACCGTAGGTTATCCTGGAAACCTCACATTACCTCTCTGAAGGCAACTTGTCACAGCCGGCTGAACCTTCTTAAAACCCTTGCTCATCTTTAATGGGGAGCTGATTGTAGAACTCTCCTTCGCCTACATTTCGCCCTCATTTTATCGAAACTTGATTATGGTGACCAGATCTATTCAGCGGCCTCTCCTGCTACTCTCTCTAGCCTTAAGTGTGCCGGGAAAGTTCTTTGTACACTCTCCAGGTCTGCAATGTCTCCAGCCTTGCTGGGGGCCGTTAGTGTACAGCAGTATTCCAGCCAAGAGAGCACAAGCGATTTGAAGAGAATCATCATGGGCTCGGCGTCCCTAGTCTTGAAGGTTCTCATTATCCATCCTATCATTTTCCTAGCGGATGAGGTAAATACATTGTTGTGGTCTTTAAAGGCGAGATCCTCTGATATTATCACTCCCAGGTTCTTCACATTACTTTTCCACTCTATTATACGGTTAGAATTTGTGGTATACCCTGGCACATTTTTAGTTTCTTTAAGTTTCCCATATCTGAGTAGTTGAAATTTCTCGTCGTTGAACTTCATATTGTTTTGAGTGGCTCATTCGAAGATTTGGTTGATGTAAGCTTGGAGCCTTTCGGTGTCTTCGATAGAGGTCACTGCCATGATAATCCGGGTGTCATCCGCAAAGGAAGACACGGTGCTATGGCTTACATCTCTGTGTATGTCAGAAATGAGGATGAGGAATAGAATGGGAGCGAGTACTGTGCCTTGTGGAACAGAGCTTTTTACCATGGCTGCCTGGGACTTTACTCTGTTTACTATTACTCTTTGTGTTCTATTTGTCAGGAAGTTGTAGATCCATCTACCAATTTTTCTTGTTATTCCTTTATCACGCATTTTGTGTGCTATTACACCATGATCACACTTATCGAAATCTTTTGCAAAGTCTGTGTATACTACATCTGTATTTTGTTTATCCTCTACAGCATCAGGACCTTGTCATAGTGCTCTAGTGGCTGGGACAGACAGGAGCGACCTGCTCTAAACCTGTGTTGCTCTGGGTTGTGTAACTGATGGGTATCTAGGTGGTTGGCGATCTTGCTACTTAGAACCCTCTCAAAGATTTTTATGATATGAGATGTTGGTGCTATCGGTCTGTAGTTCTTTGCAATTGCTTTACTGCCACCTTTGTGAAGTGGGGCTATGTCTGTTGTTTTTAGTGTGTGTGGGATGACCCCTATGTCCATGCTCCCTGTCCATAAAATGCTGAAGGCACGTGATAGAGACTTCTTGCAGTTCTTGATGAACACGAAGTTCCATGAGTCTGGGTCTGGGGCAGAGTGCATGGACATGTCATTAATTGCCTCTTCAAAGTCTTGTGGAGTTAGAATAATATCTGAGATTTTTTAAATGACCAAAATTTAGGTTTTGTTCATAAAGAATTCATTTGGATTGTCGACCCTTAGTCTGGGCAATGGCTCACTGAGCACTGAGTCATATTGGGACTTTAGTAACTCGCTCATTTCTTGGCTGTCATCTGTGTATGTCCCATCCCGCCTACCGAGGGGCCCAATGCTGGATGTTGTTTTTCCCTTAGGTTTTGCATAAGAGAAAAATTTTTTTTTTCAATTTCCTTTATGGCTTTCAGTTCTTGCTGGGATTCTTGTCTCCTGTAAGATTCCTTCAGCTTAAGTTCAATATTTTCAATTTCATTGACTAGTTCCTCCCTTCGTATTTCAGATATATTGGTCCCACTCAGCAGTTCTGTGACTCTTCGCCTTCGTCTGTATAGGGAACATCTCTCTCTTTCTAGTTTACATCTTATCTTTCTTTTTCTTAATGGAATGTGTCTTGAGCAGATCTCAAGAATCACAGAATTCATTGTTTCTAGGCAAGTGTTCAGATCTGTGTTGTTTAGTATCTTCCCAGCTTGTTTCATTTAGGACATGGTTTACTTGATCCCATTGTATGTTTTTGTTACTGATATTGAATTTTGTGAAGAGACCTTCATGACTGCTCACATTTTGCTGGTCAGGAGCTCTGTGCATACATGTCTGTACCTCTATTATGTTGTGATCTGAATGTATTGTCTTTGATACAGTTACATTATGTATCAGATCGTCACTGTTAGTGAAGATGAGGTCCAACATATTTTCTAGTCTTGTAGGCTCTACTATTTGCTGGTTTAAGGGGAATTTGGTGCAGAGATTTAATAGTTCATGTGTGTGTGAATTTTCATCTGAGCTGCCTCCTGGGGTGATCTCTGCTAAAACATTGTTTGCTATACTCCTCCATTTTAGGTGTCTCAAGTTGAAATCTAGTAGTAAGATGTTTGGGGCAGGAGTTGGAAGTTTTCCAGACAGTCGTGAATTTTCTCAAGCTGATCCTGGAATTGCTGGGAAGTTGCATCTGGAGCCTTGTATACTACCACAATGACAAGGTTTTGGTTTTCAGTCTTTGCTGCCAAGACTTCAACTACATCATTTGAGGTGTTTAGTGGTTCTGTGCAAATGAGCGACTCTGTGACATACAGGCCAACCCTCCCTTGTTGCCTGTTTAGTCTGTCGCATTGGAATAGGTTATAACCTGGGATCCATATTTCGTTGTCATAATGATCCTTTATGTGGGTCTCTGTGAATGCTGCAAACATTGCATTTGACTCCGTGAGCATTTCCTTGACGTAAGGAATTTTGTTGTTTTTTGATGGCTTTAGACCCTGTATGTTTGCAAAGACAAATGTTGTATTGGTAGAATTGAGTTTTTTTTTATTTGCTGGTTTTAATATCTGTTGTTCTGAAGTAGAGGCCAATGTCTGTGCCTCTGCTCCAAAAGTGTTTTCAGTTGGTGTAGGATTATTGTCATTTCTTGCCAGTCTTTTTTCCCTCCTGTGAATTTTTTTTACATAATTTCCTGTATGTAGAACAAAATTAATAATATAATTTTGTACTAAAATGTGATGCTATTGGAACCCTTCGAGAAATTTTAAGTGAAGGAGGGTGTGGAAGAGCCAGTAGGGACGCCGTGGGAGATGCCATATTGAATTTAATGTGTGTACACTGGTTGTTGTAATCGTCTAATAATCCGGCATCATCGAGGCCATAATGGGGTGTTTCGACCTGGATTTGTAACAGGAACCCATGTTAATGTCCCCTTCTGAAGAATTACGACACAAAATTTACAGGACGTCAAGAATTGTATGTGGATGGCAGAAAATAAATGCAGACATCACTTACAGGGAAGTGCACCATAGTCTTTGCATTTAGATCACTAGCTGGCCATTGTAGGGTCTAGGTGTTAGGCAGGTGTTGTGGTGTGATCCATCTACACTAATTAAATGATAAGCGTTAATTTGAATATTTTGTGAACTCCTGGAGTTTACCTGGAGAGAGTTCCGGGGGTCAACGCCCCCGCGGCCCGGTTTGTGACCAGGCCTCCTGGTGGATCAGAGCCTGATCAACCAGGCTGTTGCTGCTGGCTGCACGCAAACCAACGTACGAGCCACAGCCCGGCTGGTCAGGAACCGACTTTAGGTGCTTGTCCAGTGCCGGCTTGAAGACTGCCAGGGTTCTGTTGGTAATCCCCCTTATGTATGCTGGGAGGCAGTTGAACAGTCTTGGGCCCCTGACACTTATTGTATGGTCTCTTAACGTGCTAGTGACACCCCTGTTTTTCATTGGGGGGATGTTGCATCGTCTGCCAAGTCTTTTGCTTTCGTAGTGAGTGATTTTCGTGTGCAAGTTCGGTACTAGTCCCTCTAGGATTTTCCAGGTGTATATAATCATGTATCTCTCCCGCCTGCGTTCCAGGGAATGCAGGTTTAGGAACCTCAAGCGCTCCCAGTAATTGAGGAGTTTTATCTCCGTTATGCGCGCCGTGAAGGTTCTCTGTACATTTTCTAGGTCAGCAATTTCACCTGCCTTGAAAGGTGCTGTTAGTGTGCAGCAATATTCCAGCCTAGATAGAACAAGTGACCTGAAGAGTGTCATCATGGGCTTGGCCTCCCTAGTTTTGAAGGTTCTCATTATCCATCCTGTCATTTTTCTAGCAGATGCGATTGATACAATGTTATGGTCCTTGAAGGTGAGATCCTCCGACATGATCACTCCCAGGTCTTTGACGTTGGTGTTTCGCTCTATTTTGTGGCCAGAATTTGTTTTGTACTCTGATGAAGATTTAATTTCCTCATGTTTACCATATCTGAGTAATTGAAATTTCTCATCGTTGAACTTCATATTGTTTTCTGCAGCCCACTGAAAGATTCGGTTGAATGAACTTTATTGACTTAAGACTTAGGGAGATTGACACAAGTCAGTCCATCTATCATCATTCCATCATGCAGGAGGAGCCACATGTCTATGGTGCATCCAACAAGATAAGCAGACTCTTGGATGTCACTACTGCCCGGCTCCGGCTGGGTTACAAGTATCTTTGGCAGGTTAAATCACCACCACCAGATGTAGACCAAACGAAATGTAAACTTTGCCAGATGGACTATTGTCACACATTGCGTCATTATGTACTGGAGTGTGATCAAATTAATGAATTTAGAAACAACTCACTCAGAAGTGTTCAAGAAATGGCTAAGTATTTTATCCACAGTGGTATATTGCAGACCATTCTGGAGAAATACCCTGACTTTGCTAGCTGTAAATAAAGCATTACCACATGTGTGCATGTGTGTGTGTGTGTGTGTGTGTGTGTGTGTGTGTGTGTGTGTGTGGGTGTGTGTGAGGGTGTGTGTGTGTGTGTGTGTGTGTGTGTGTGTGTGTGTGTGTGTGTGTGTGTGTGCGTGCGTGTGTGTGGGTGTGTGTGCGGGTGTGTGTGAGGGTGTGTGTGAGGGTGTGTGTGTGTGTGTGTGTGCGTGTGTGTGTGTGTGTGTGTGTGCGTGTGTGGGTGTGTGTGTGCGTGTGTGGGTGTGTGTGTGTGTGGGTGTGTGTGTGTGGGTGTGTGTGAGGGTGTGTGTGTGGGTGTGTGTGAGGGTGTGTGTGTGTGGGTGTTGGTGTGTGTGTGTGTGTGGGTGTGTGTGTGTGGGTGTGCATCCTTGTGTGTATGCATATATTTGTACGCTCGTGTGCACATGTCCGTGCGTGCGCCCTCGTGTGTGTATGTGCGCGCGCGCACTAGTGTGGGTGTATGATCCACTTAATATTTGTATTTATAACTCATTACAATTGTGACCAGGTGTGGACGTATCAGTGGTTCATTACTTTGTAATTTGTTCATGACTGTAACCATGTATAGGAGTGAAGCTGATTCATTACCTCTGTAACTTGCCATGATTAGTGACCAGATCTACCTGGAGTTCATTACCTTTGTAACTAGTTCAGCTATCATAACTTTGGGGTCCAGTCACTGGACCCATTATGTACCTTTGTAATCTTTTGACTACCGCCCACAGGATGGGTATGGGGTGCATAAAGATATTAAACTAAAGTGTGTGTGTGTGTGTGTGTGTGTGTGTGTGTGTGTGTGTGTGTGTGTGTGTGTGTGTGTGTGGTGTGTGTGACTCAACAATCAATATTTGCACCAATAACTCATTACAGTTGTGACCGGGTGTGGAAGTGTGAATTGCTCATTACTCTACAATTTGTTCATGATTGTAGCCAAAGTATAAACGTAAGTAACCATTCTACAGAATTCATTACCTTTGTAACTTGTGAGCTCATTACCTTTGTACCTAGTTCAGCTATCAAAACTTTGGGGGCCCAGTCCCTGGACCCATTACGTACCTCTGTAATCTGTAAATACCTTTGTAACTTGTCATGATTGTGACCAGACTTACCTGGAGTTCATTACCTTTGTAAATTGTGAGTTCATTACCTTTGTAAATTGTGAGTTCATTACCTTTGTAAATTGTGAGTTCATTACCTCTGTAACTTGCTCAGCTATCAAAACTTTGGAGTCCAGTCCCTGGACCAATTATGTACCTCTGTAATCTTTTGACTACCGCCCACAGGATGGGTATGGGGTGCATAATAAACATATTAAACTAACTGTCCGCCTGGAGCCTTGCAGTGTCTGCAATGGAAGACACTGTCATGCAGATTCGGGTGTCATCTGCAAAGGAAGACACGGTGCTGTGGCTGACATCCTTGTCTATGTCGGATATGAGGATGAGGAACAAGATGGGAGCGAGTACTGTGCCTTGTGGAACAGAGCTTTTCACCGTAGCTGCCTCGGACTTTACTCTGTTGACGACTACTCTCTGTGTTCTGTTAGTGAGGAAATTATAGATCCATCGACCGACTTTTCCTGTTATTCCTTTAGCACGCATTTTGTACGCTATTACGCCATGGTCACACTTGTCGAAGGCTTTTGCAAAGTCTGTATATATTACATCTGCATTCTTTTTGTCTTCTAGTGCATTTAGGACCTTGTCGTAGTGATCCAATAGTTGAGACAGACAAGAGCGACCTGTTCTAAACCCATGTTGCCCTGGGTTGTGTAACTGATGGGTTTCTAGATGGGTGGTGATCTTGCTTCTTAGGACCCTTTCAAAGATTTTTATGATATGGGATGTTAGTGCTATTGGTCTGTAGTTCTTTGCTATTGCTTTACTGCCCCCTTTGTGGAGTGGGCCTATGTCTGTTGTTTTTAGTAACTGAGGGACGACCCCCGTGTCCATGCTCCCTCTCCATAGGATGGAAAAGGCTCGTGATAGGGGCTTCTTGCAGTTCTTGATGAACACAGAGTTCCATGAGTCTGGCCCTGGGGCAGAGTGCATGGGCATGTCATTTATCGCCTGTTCGAAGTCATTTGGCGTCAGGATAACATCGGATAGGCTTGTGTTAATCAAATTTTGTGGCTCTCTCATAAAAAATTCATTTTGATCTTCGACTCTCAGTCTGGTTAGCGGCTTGCTAAAAACTGAGTCATATTGGGACTTGAGTAGCTCACTCATTTCCTTGCTGTCATCTGTGTAGGACCCATCTTGTTTAAGTAGGGGCCCAATACTGGACGTTGTTCTCGATTTTGATTTGGCATAGAAGAAATACTTTGGGTTTCTTTCGATTTCATTTATGGCTTTTAGTTCTTCCCGCGATTCCTGACTCCTAAAGGATTCTTTTAGCTTAAGTTCGATGCTTGCTATTTCTCTGACCAGTGTCTCCCTACGCATTTCAGATATATTGACCTCTTTTAGCCGTTCTGTTATTCTTTTCCGTCGCCTGTAAAGGGAGCGCCTGTCTCTTTCTATTTTACATCTACTCCTCCTTTTTCTTAGAGGAATAAGCCTTGTGCATACATCGAGTGCCACCGAGTTAATCTGTTCTAGGCATAAGTTGGGGTCTGTGTTGCTTAGTTTATCTTCCCAGCTTATATCGGTTAGGACTTGGTTTACTTGGTCCCACTTTATGTTTTTGTTATTGAAGTCGAATTTGGTGAATGCTCCCTCGTGACTAGTCTCATTTTGTCAGTCTGGGACTCCACGCATACATGTCTGAACCTCAATTATGTTGTGATCTGAGTATATTGTTTTTGATATGGTGACATTTCTTATCAGATCATCATTGTTAGTGAAGATGAGGTCTTACCTGGAGTTTACCTGGAGAGAGTTTCGGGGGTCAACGCCCCCGCGGCCCGGTCTGTGACCAGGCCTCCTGGTGGATCAGCCCCTGATCAACCAGGCTGTTGCTGCTGGCTGCACGCAAACCAACGTACGAGCCACAGCCCGGCTGATCAGGAACTGACTTTAGGTGATTGTCCAGTGCCAGCTTGAAGACTGCCAGGGGTCTGTTGGTAATCCCCCTTATGTGTGCTGGGAGGCAGTTGAACAGTCTCGGGCCCCTGACACTTATTGTATGGTCTCTTAACGTGCTAGTGACACCCCTGCTTTTCATTGGGGGGATGGTGCATCGTCTGCCAAGTCTTTTGCTTTCGTAGTGAGTGATTTTCGTGTGCAAGTTCGGTACTAGTCCCTCTAGGATTTTCCAGGTGTATATAATCATGTATCTCTCCCTCCTGCGTTCCAGGGAATACAGGTTTAGAAACCTCAAGCGCTCCCAGTAATTGAGGTGTTTTATCTCCGTTATTCGCGCCGTGAAAGTTCTCTGTACATTTTCTAGGTCGGCAATTTCACCTGCCTTGAAAGGTGCTGTTAGAGTGCAGCAATATTCCAGCCTAGATAGAACAAGTGACCTGAAGAGTGTCATCATGGGCTTGGCCTCCCTAGTTTTGAAGGTTCTCATTATCCATCCTCTCATTTTTCTAGCAGATGCGATTGATACAATGTTATGGTCCTTGAAGGTGAGATCTTCCGACATAATCACTCCCAGGTCTTTGACGTTGGTGTTTCGCTCTATTTTGTGTCCAGAATTTGTTTTGTACTCTGATGAAGATTTAATTTCCTCATGTTTACCATTTCTGAGTAATTGAAATTTCTCATCGTTGAACTTCATATTGTTTTCCGCAGCCCACTGAAAGATTTGGTTGATGTCCGCCTGGAGCCTTGCAGTGTCTGCAATGGAAGACACTGTCATGCAGATTCGGGTGTCATCTGCAAAGGAAGACACGGTGCTGTGGCTGACATCCTTGTCTATGTCGGATATGAGGATGAGGAACAAGATGGGAGCTAGTACTGTGCCTTGTGGAACAGAGCTTTTCACCGTAGCTGCCTCGGACTTTACTCTGTTGACGACTACTCTCTGTGTTCTGTTAGTGAGGAAATTATAGATCCATCGACCGACTTTTCCTGTTATTCCTTTAGCACGCATTTTGTGCGCTATCACGCCATGGTCACACTTGTCGAAGGCTTTTGCAAAGTCTGTATATATTACATCTGCATTCTTTTTGTCTTCTAGTGCATTTAGGACCTTGTCGTAGTGATCCAATAGTTGAGACAGACAGGAGCGACCTGTTCTAAACCCATGTTGCCCTGGGTTGTGTAACTGATGGGTTTCTAGATGGGTGGTGATCTTGCTTCTTAGGACCCTTTCAAAGATTTTTATGATATGGGATGTTAGTGCTATTGGTCTGTAGTTCTTTGCTATTGCTTTACTGCCCCCTTTGTGGAGTGGGGCTATGTCTGTTGTTTTTAGTAACTGAGGGACGACCCCCGTGTCCATGCTCCCTCTCCATAGGATGGAAAAGGCTCGTGATAGGGGCTTCTTGCAGTTCTTGATGAACACAGAGTTCCATGAGTCTGGCCCTGGGGCAGAGTGCATGGGCATGTCATTTATCGCCTGTTCGAAGTCATTTGGCGTCAGGATAACATCGGATAGGCTTGTGTTAATCAAATTTTGTGGCTCTCTCTTAAAAAATTAATTTTGATCTTCGATTCTCAGTCTGGTTAGCGGCTTGCTAAAAACTGAGTCATATTGGGACTTGAGTAGCTCACTCATTTCCTTGCTGTCATCTGTGTAGGACCCATCTTGTTTAAGTAGGGGCCCAATACTGGACGTTGTTCTCGATTTTGATTTGGCATAGGAGAAGAAATACTTTGGGTTTCTTTCGATTTCATTTATGGCTTTTAGTTCTTCCCGCGATTCCTGACTCCTAAAGGATTCTTTTAGCTTAAGTTCGATGATTGCTATTTCTCTGACCAGTGTCTCCCTACGCATTTCAGATATATTGACCTCTTTTAGCCGCTCTGTTATTCTTTTCCGTCGCCTGTAAAGGGAGCGCCTGTCTCTTTCTATTTTACATCTACTCCTCCTTTTTCTTAGAGGAATAAGCCTTTATTTAAAATTTATTTATTTAAAAATTTGAGCACACATACAGAGGTTCTAGGCATAAGTTGGGGTCTGTGTTGCTTAGTGTATCTTCCCAGCTTATATCGGTTAGGACTTGGTTTACTTGGTCCCACTTTATGTTTTTGTTATTGAAGTTGAATTTGGTGAATGCTCCCTCGTGACTAGTCTCATTTTGTCGGTCTGGGGCTCCACGCATACATGTCTGAACCTCAATTATGTTGTGATCTGAGTATATTGTTTTTGATATGGTGACATTTCTTATCAGATCATCATTGTTAGTGAAGATGAGGTCTAGTGTATTCTCCAGTCTAGTAGGCTCTATTATTTGCTGGTTTAAATTGAATTTTGTGCAGAGATTTAAAAGCTCGTGTGAGTGTGAGTTTTCATCAGAGCTGCCTCCTGGTGTTATTACTGCAACAATATTATTTGCTATATTCCTCCATTTTAGGTGCCTTAAGTTGAAATCCCCCAGGAGCAAGATGTTGGGTGCAGGAGCTGGAAGATTTTCCAGACAGTGGTCAATTTTTAACAGCTGTTCCTGGAACTGCTGGGATGTTGCATCCGGAGGCTTGTAGACTACCACAATGACTAGGTTTTGGTTCTCGACCTTTACTGCTAAAACTTCCACTACATCATTTGAGGCATTAAGCAGTTCTGTGCAAACAAGTGACTCTGCAATGTACAGGCCAACCCCCCCCCCTTTTGCCTGTTCACTCTGTCACATCTGTATAGGTTGTAACCTGGGATCCATATTTCGTTGTCCAAGTGATCCTTTATGTGGGTCTCAGTGAAAGCCGCGAACATTGCCTTTGCCTCTGCAAGCAGTCCACGGATGAAAGGTATTTTGTTGTTTGTTGCTGGCTTTAGACCCTGTATATTTGCAAAGAAGAATGTTATCGGACTGGTGGTATTGTTGGTACTGGGGGGGGGATTTTTTTTCCGGCATTAGTATCTGTATCTGTTGGTTTGGAGTGGAGGCCATCGACTGTGGTTCCACTGCAGGAATGACTGGATTTGGTGTACGACTTCTGCCATTTCCTGTCAGTTTTTTTTCCTCTCCCTCTTGAGTGGCTGTGGCTACCCAGGTTTTCCCATGGCCTGGATGATTTGTATCTTTTTGTCCCCTTTAGATGGTATGCCTGGCAATTTAAGTTATAGCACAGTCTTTCCTGTACTGAAGAGGTACACATTTCAGGGTGAAAAAGCTTACAGGAAGGGAGTTTGCATTTTCCTGTTGTCATTTGGGCATGGCATTTTCTAGGGTGGTCATAGTTGCATGTCCCATCTGTTTTTCCAGATTTCCCATGCCAGCAGATACCAAGTGCATAGTATGTGCACAGGCTTGGTTTCCGCTTGCCTTGCGTTTCTGCGACTGTATTCCCTGTTGGTGCATGTTTCCCTGTCTTACTTCTATCATCCCTAGCACCAACAATGGAGCTCCCACCAGTTGTTTTTGGTAATTTATCCTCAGTATTGCTATTGGAGTCCTCTTGTTTGCTATTTCCTGCGGTATTTCTAGTTTGCAATATTGGTTTTATCTTATCTTTGACTACACTTGTTTCCCTTCTATGGCTCCTGTCCCCTATGAGGTCATTTATATGTATTCCTTCCTGCGTATAATTCCCGACTACCTGGACAAAATCTCCTGCTTCACCATTACTGTCTCCCAGGACAGCACCTCCAGCTTCACCATTACTGTCTCCCAGGACAGTATATCCAGCTTCACCATTTCTGTCTCCCAGGACAGCACCTCCAGCTTCACCATTTCTGTCTCCCAGGACAGCACCTCCAGCTTCACCATTACTGTCTCCCAGGACAGCACTATCAGCCCCACATTTACTGACTACCAGGACATCACCTCCAGCCTTACAGTTTGTGACTACATGGCCAGTATCAAGGGCAGTACCATTCAGCCCAGACTTTTTATGTTCCCATCTGTTGTAGAAAGCTTCCAGGTTTTCTATGAAAACAGCTTTGATGTTGTCCTCTTTTATTACCCTTGTGATTTTAGTCCACAGATTTTCCTCATTTGGGCATACCCAAAAACACTTCCCTGTTTTAATACTGCTTGTAGCTAGTTCTGGGATATCTGCACAAGGGGCGTGACACCAATTTCCACAAAAATGACAATTTATCCATGTGGAAGCCCGTTTGTTTGACTGACCACAGACTACACACAGCTTCATAATGATTTGAATGGTTGATTTACTGCAATTCTACTAGCAACCTCTTGAATATTCTATTAATAACCTCCTTAAATGAAGCTCTAGCTATTTGTATTTCTGTTTCTAACTGTTTTTGTATATTGGACAGCTTACCGTCACGTTCCTGATTTTTAATGTTTGTGTTTATAAGGGCGCCTACAGCCCCATCCGTTTACAGTCTGCTTTATTGTCCAGCGAAACCGTTTGAAACCAGTCCCGGGTTCGGACCAGTCAAGGGTTCGGACCAGTCAAGGGTTCGGACCAGTCGATCTGATCTGATCAGTGGGTCACTTATTTAAACATACTGGTCGGTGATTTGAGCTAACACATGAAGGATCTACTGGAAATTATCTACCCGAGTAAAATGTGATCTGACTGATACAAAAGTATAACTTGCGTGTTGAACAAATCGGTGACTGCTGGCACTCCTACAATGACGAACGGTCGACCTCCACCCTTGTTTATCAATCGCTGTATCTAGCTTTTCTATTTTTTTTTTCGTCTCCACCACAATAAATGCTATATTATCACTATAGTTGACTGGTGCAAATTTTGGAGGAAGGACGCTTTTTCTGTAGTAATAATTGCTTCTCGTTGTGTATATTGCGACCGCTGGTAACTACAGGTTATATGAAATTCACAGTAACGACTGGTATTTCAAGAAAAAAGAAACTAATGAAAGTCACTCCACTCCACTAAGTACCATTATAATACTGGTTAGTTGCTACTACAACACTGTATTCTGCTATTCACTGGTATCACTAGATTATATGCGAGTACAGTAGCAAGCCAGGAAGATTATTAAAAACAGCTGACCACTGTGGTAACTTTCTGGCGACTTCTGGCACCTGCCTCTATAGGCTTATCACTTCATTTACAAATTCACCTATTTTCAAATGACACTTTAGCCTTTATCATCAATATACTAGGGAGCCACTGTAGTATACACTATACACTATGTATACTCAATGTTATCAGGGAGACTTTCTTTCCTCTGACACGAAAAGTTCAATTATTATTATTTTTTTTCACCCGGGACACAGGCCTATGATTCCCCTCTGGCAGTAAACTCTGCTAGGTAGTGCACACTAATTCTCCTTTTTTGACTCAGTATATAATGTTTTCCGCCCAAGATTGGTTCCAGGCGCTAGAGGGATGTATCGTATAGGATTGATGACACCAATTAAAGTTCTAGCAGGTAAGAGCGACCGTGAAAACACGAGATAACCCGGAGCACAACGAGGCACGCTGGAAGATTTTCCAGACAGTGGTCAATTTTTAACAGCTGTTCCTGGAATTGCTGGGATGTTGCATCCGGAGGCTTGTAGACTACCACAATGACTAGGTTTTGGTTCTCGACCTTTACTGCTAAAACTTCCACTACATCATTTGAGGCATTTAGCAGTTCTGTGCAAACAAGTGACTCTGCAATGTACAGGCCAACCCTCCCCCCTTTTGCCTGTTCACTCTGTCACATCTGTATAGGTTGTAACCTGGGATCCATATTTCGTTGTCCAAGTGATCCTTTATGTGGGTCTCAGTGAAAGCCGCGAACATTGTCTTTGCCTCTGCGAGAAGTCCACGGATGAAAGGTATTTTGTTGTTTGTTGCTGGCTTTAGACCCTGTATATTTGCAAAGAAGAATGTCATCGGACTGGTGGTATTGTTTGTACTGGGGGGGGGATTTTTTTCCGGCATTATTATCTGTATCTGTTGGTTTGGAGTGGAGGCCATCGACTGTGGTTTCACTCCAGGAATGACTGGATTTGGTGTACGATTTCTGCCATTTCCTGCCAGTTTTTTTTCCTTCCTGGCATTAAAAAACCTCTCCCTCTTGAGTGGCTGTGGCTTCCCAGGTTTTCCCATGGTCTGGATGTTTTGTATCTTTTTGTACCCTTTAGATGGTGTGCGTGGCAATTTAAGTTATAGCACAGTCTTTCCTGTACTGAAGAGGTACACATTTCAGGGTGAAAAAGCTTACAGGAAGGGAGTTTGCATTTTCCTGTTGTCATATGGGCATGGCATTTTCTAGGGTGGTCATAGTTGCACGTCCCGTCTGTTTTTCCAGATTTCCCATGTCTGCAGATACCAAGTGCATAGTATGTGCACAGGCTTGGTTTCCGTTTGCCTTGGGTTTCTGTGACTGTATTCCCTGTTGGTGCATGTTTCCCTGTCTTATTCCTATCCTCCCTAGCACCAACAATGGAGCTCCCACCAGTTGTTTTTGGTAATATATCCTCACTATAGCTAGTGGAGTCCTCTTGTTTGCTATTTCCTGTGGTATTTCTAGTTTGCAATATTGGTTTTATCTTATCTTTGACTACACTTGTTTCCCCACTACGGCTCCTGTCCCCTATGAGGTCATTTATATGTATTCCTTCCTGCGTATAATTCCTGACTACCTGGACAAAATCTCCAGCTTCACCATTACTGTCTCCCAGGACAGCACCTCCAGCTTCACCATTACTGTCTCCCAGGACAGCACCTCCAGCTTCACCATTACTGTCTCCCAGGACAGCACCTCCAGCTTCACCATTACTGTCTCCCAGGACAGCACCTCCAGCTTCACCCTTACTGTCTCCCAGGACAGCACCTCCAGCTTCACCATTACTGTCTCCCAGGACAGCACTATCAGCCCCACCTTTACTGACTACCAGGACATCACCTCTAGCCTTACAGTTTCTGACTACATGGCCAGTGTCAAGGGCAGTACCATTCAGCCCAGACTTTTTATGTTCCCATCTGTTGTAGAAAGCTTCCAGGTTGTCTATGAAAGCAGCTTTGATGTTATCTTCTTTTAATACCCTTGTGATTTTAGTCCACAGATTTTCCTCATTTGGGTATACCCAAAAACACTTCCCTGTTTTAATACTGCTTGTAGCTAGTTCTTGGATATCTGCACAAGGGGCGTGACACCAATTTCCACAAAAATGACAATTTATCCACGTGGAAGCCCGTTTGTTTGATTGACTGCAGACTATACAGAGCTTCATAATGATTTGAGTGGTTGATTTACTGTAATTCTACTAGCATCCTCTTGAATACTCTATTAATAACCTCCTTAAATGAAGCTCTAGCTATTTGTATTTCTATTTCTAACTAATTGGACTGCTTACCGTGTACGTTCCTGATTTGTATTTATTGTTTGTGTTTGATAAGGGCGCCTACAACCCCATCCGTTTACAGTCTGCTTTATTGTCCAACGAATCCGTTTGAAACCAGTCAAGGGTTTGTACCATCAAGGGTTCGGACCAGTCGAGGGTTCGGACCAGTCGAGGGTTCGGACCAGTCGATCTGATCTGATCAGTGGGTCACTTATTTAAAACATACTAGTCGGTAATTTGGGCTAACACATGAAGGATCTACTTGAAATTATCTACCCGAGTAATATGTGATTTGATTGATACAAAAGTATAACATGCGTAAACCAAGTAAACCAAAATAACATACAGTCCAATTAACTTTATTTACCAGAGTAGCTGGTTTTAATATTATAATTATTAATTTAATGTCAGATCTAGTTTTTTTGTGAGAGTGGTGAAGAAGTGGGCAGTCAAAGGAGTTGCAGTTCAGCGACCTATTGTGAATAAGTCCCACTTACCTCACCCAAATTACTTGCAGGTAAAAATTTATGTGATACCCTGTAAGCCTCCTGCAGGTGATTTGCTCATACAATAATAATAATAATAATAATAATAATAATAATAATAATTTTCACACAAATCACTCTCCCTCTTTTTCTATGTTCTTTCTGCAAGTTTAGGATTCTGGTGATATACTTGTGCAAGTTTGATACTAATACCTCTAGGATTTTCCAAGTGTATATTATCACGTATCTTTCTGGCCTTCGTTCCAGTTTTGTTAAGGCAAGGCTACTCGAACAAAGAAAAGACATTCTCCATCACTTATGTTTCTGCTGTCGTTTAGAAGAATGTACTGTATATGAGCATCACCATTCAGAAGACTCGCTTTTTAATCAGGTTTCATACGTAATGCGAACTTTGGGTGTTAATTATGTGATTTTTCTTGATAACTTGTAATCAATATATATATATATATATATATATATATATATCAATATCAAAATCAATAATAATTATGTGGGTGCTAGAAAATATACTTTATTTCTACTGTATTTTAAAAGTTCAATTAGAATTTATTGTCCGGCATACAAATAAAACAACACAAAAACATTTCCATATATTTCAGCAGGATGGGGTGTACATTATGTAGATACAAAGGTACACAGAATTACCAATCATATTCCCGTATCCTGGTAGGGATAGACAGGATGACAACACCAAGATCAAATTACCCAAGAGATAAATAAAATCACGGGTTATTTTGCACGTAAACTCATTGCAAACTGTCATCATGGGTTTCAGCTGAAGATAATGGGACAGGCACTTTTAATGGACATTTATCTTGCACATAATAGGCATGCTGGGTATACAAGTATTATTATATAGGGTGATAATGTGAGAGTATGGCATTGAACGAAGTGCTGTGGTTTTATTTACAGCGAGGAATAAGAGAATGATTTTTTGTTCAGTGAATATCACCAGAGGTACATATTTTCTGCCTATTTAAAAATGAATGCACGTACTGTATTTGATGCTGATGATTGTAATTATGAATTATTTTATGAAATAACGTATAAGACATAGTTATCTATAATAGTAATAAAATTTTATAAGTTTATTTGTTCAACTGATTTAAAATTTAAAAACTTTGGATTAGTGATAATGTTTAGCTGCTCTGTATAATCTAGACAATTTTATAGTGTAATTATAACAAGTTTTTCATACACAGTCAGTGAAAACAAAGTAGATGTATTTATGTGAAGCAAAACTATAGCATGTTTTAAATTATACACATGAATAGTAATGAAGTTCACAAGTACACTTTAAAAATTGATTGAATTTGAGTTTGGTAATATAATAACCAAGATAATTTATGATCACCATTGAACTGGAGAGGAAGAGTACATATATTCATTAACATCTTTATTTATTGGTATCCTTTTTACATACTATGTATTTCTAGTCAACATTTATAATTAAACAGCATCAAGGCTATAAAGAAACACGTTATTTTCATCACATCTGAGCTGACAGATTCTTCAACGGGAAATAATGAATAACCTAACCTAGGTCTGAAAATTAACTTAGATTTTAATGTAAACAGAATACGAGGTTCTTCTGTGTCATGTTTCTACTACTACCGTCTTAGTCTTTACTGTGGGTTCTCATCCAGTTGACTGCCTTTAATTCACAATATTTATATATCAGCACCTTAAGTTTTGTTTTAGTATTGATGAAACAAATATTATTCTTTCTCCAGGTAAACTCCAGGTAATGTCTGTAGAATGTGGTAAAACTCAACCTTGTGTTCTTCATGAAGCTGCGTTCATCACCCTCCACTCCGGTATATGAGTTTGCTGGTATCATCTGCTTCTTAAAGTTCATTTTCAGTGTTGAACGTGGCAGCACTCTCTATAATGCCATCATCCTGCTACAAAAAAAAAAAAAAGAATTTTAGTAGACTATAATTTCATAACAGTGAATAATAAAAAGACACAATACCGTGACTGGAATAATACTCAAATAACCGTACATTGGAGAAATTTATGATGACACCTTCACGCTCGTGAGGGGCTCTTGATCTAGGGAACTGGATCTGTGCTTTGGTTTCTTGAATTGAGTCTGAATACCTTCTGTGGAAATTTTTCACATAGTTTCCTAAATGTAGAACATATAAATGAATAATATAATAATTGCGTATTAAAATGTGATGATATTTTGACCCTTCAAGAAATTTCGAGTGAGTGGGGAGGCAGAACAGCCGAGGAGTGACGCCGCAAGGGAGGGGGACATACTGAATTCAATGTGTGAACACTAGACTGAATTGTGCCATGTAATCAGGCGTTCTCGAAGGTCAGTTAGTGTATATCAGTCTCAATCTTTAATTTAGAAACTGCTGACATGTTCCTGCTGAAGAATTGGGATAAATAGTGTGGAAAGCCCACAATTTGGAAACAAGGACGGAAAAATAGAGGACTTGAATGAATCTTTCTCAACAACACACCTTAGCTAAGTGATGCATACCCATAATGTACAGTAGTTGTTGCATTGGCCATTGCAAATCCTAGATGTAGAGGTGGCGTTAGGGTGTGTTTCCATAAAATAATTATCATCCAGTAATTAAATGGTAAGTGATAATACGAATTTCTTTAGTGTATCCAGCAAGCCAAATCATATACAGTCCACATTATTTTATAATTTACCATTGTTGGTATTAATGTTTAATATTGCAATTATTAATTTAATATCAGGTCTAGATTTTTGTGAGAGTGGTGAAGAAGTGGGCATCGAGGGAGTAACAGTCCTGTGACCTACTGTGGCTTAAGTACCACTTATATCACCTAATAATAATAATAATAATAATAATAATAATAATAATAATAATTTACAATAAGCCTTTGGTTCTAAAGAACTCGGATATGTAACCAGTAAAAATTTTATTTAATTTCATAATTTGATTGAAAGTAATGGATTGCTGGGTTCATGTATAATTGACATCAATTAATTAATTAATGGTGTTTGTGTAATGCATATTCACAATTAACTGGATTTGCATGCCCAGTGGGGCTGGAATTGTATTTCTTATACATTTGTAATATTAATGGATTTGTGTAATTATATATATATATATATATATATATATATATATATATATATATATATATATATTATATATATATATAAATTGCTAAGCAAAGCGAGGCTAGGATTGTAATTGCTATAATTATTAATTTCCTACGCCCAGTTAGGGCTAGAAATGATAATTGTCTTCTTTCTGATTATAATAATCATAATTATAATTAACTTGCTAAGCCAGGAAATATTTGGCTAGGATATTTGGTGCATATTGTAATAATTATACCAGTGCCACATTGGATAATTTGCATAACCAGTGTTCATTAACTGAGTCTAATACATAAAGGAGCCATGGATGAGAATAGTGGAGTTAATGTGAATGGAAGATCCATTTGAATTAAAGCCTTAAAGGCCTCATTAAATGCAAAAAAAGGTCATGTGAGCAGTGCTTATAATAAATGCCTGGAACTGGTGGCAGAAGAAAATGTGAATAAGGTTAATTTAGAAATCATTAGAGAATAGGTATGTCATATAAATTGTATTACAAAGAATATGAAGGAGATCTGCTGGGGAATTGTGCAGATGATAATGAGAGGGCGTTATTAATTAGTATTATGAACTGGAAGAGAAAATACTCTCATGTAAAAGTGAGGTATTAAATAAATTAAAATGTGTAAATACTACAGTTGAGCAATCTAGTAATATAAGTGCCAGATCTTTGCCCAAACTCCCAGAGTTAAGTCTACCAACATTCAATCCAGGAGACAACTGGGAGGAATTCTGGTCAGTATTTAAGGCTGCTGTACATGTAAGGAATGACCTAGCAGAGGTCACAAAAATTATTTTATCTTAAAGGGCAGGTCAGAAGCGATGGTTATGCCCTGATTCAAGGTAATGCCTCAAATGATGTAGTGGAAGTTTTAGCAGTAAAGATCGAGAACCAAAACCTAGTCATTGTGGTATTCTACAAGCCTCCGGATGCAACGTCCCAGCAATTCCAGGAACAGCTGTTAAAAATTGACCACTGTCTGGAAAATCTGCCAGCTCCTGCCCCCAACATCTTGCTCCTGGGGGATTTCAACTTAAGGCACCTAAAATGGAGGAATATAGCAAATAATGTTGTTGCAGTGATAACACCAGGAGGCAGCTCTGACGAGAACTCACACACACACGAGCTTTTAAATCTCTGCACAAAATTCAATTTAAATCGGCAAATAATAGAGCCTACTAGACTGGAGAATACACTAGACCTCATCTTCACTAACAATGATGATCTGATACGCAGTGTCACCATATCAAAAAAATATACTCAGATCACAACATAATAGAGGTTCAGACATGTATGCGCGGAGCCCCAGATAGACATAATGAGATTAGTCACGAGGGAGCATTCACTAAATTCAACTTCAATAACAAAAACATAAAGTGGGACCAAGTAAACCAAGTCCTAACCGATATAAGCTGGGAAGATAGACTAAGCAACACAGACCCCAACTTATGCCTAGAACAGATTAACTCAGTGGCACTCGATGTAAGCACAAGGCTTATTCCTCTAAGAAAAAGAAGTAGATGTAAAATAGAAAGAGACAGGCGCTCCCTTTACAGGCGACGGAAAAGAATAACAGAGCGGCTAAAAGAGGCCAATATATCTGAAATGCGTAGGGAGTCACTGGTCAGAGAAATAGCAAACATCGAACTTAAGCTAAAGGAATCTTATAGGAGTCAAGAATCGCGGGAAGAACTAAAAACCATAAATGAAATCGAAAGAAACCCAAAGTATTCCTTTTCCTATGCCAAATCAAAGTCGAGAACAACGTCCAGTATTGGGCCCCTACTTAAACAAGATGGGTCCTACACAGATGACAGCAAGGAAATGAGTGAGCTACTCAAGTCCCAATATGACTCAGTTTTTAGCAAGCAGCTAACCAGACTGAGAGTCGAAGATCAAAATTAATTTTTTATGAGAGAGCCACAGAATTTTGTTAACACAAGCCTATCTGATGTTATCCTTACGCCAAATGACTTCGAACAGGCGATAAATGACATGCCCATGCACTCTGCCCCAGGGCCAGACTCACGGAACTCCGTGTTCATCAAGAACTGCAAGAAGCCCCTATCACGAGCTTTTACCATCCTATGGAGAGGGAGCATGGACACGGGGGTCGTCCCACAGTTACTAAAAATAACAGACATAGCCCCACTCCACAAAGGGGGCAGTAAAGCAATAGCAAAGAACTACAGACCGATAGCACTAACATCCCATATCATAAAATCTTTGAAAGGGTCCTAAGAAGCAAGATCGCCACCCATCTAGAAACCCATCAATTACACAACCCAGGGCAACATGGGTTTAGAACAGGTCGCTCCTGTCTGTCTCAACTATTGGACCACTACGACAAGGTCCTAGATGCACTAGAAGACAAAAAGAATGCAGATGTAATATATACAGACTTTGCAAAAGCCTTGGACAAGTGTGACCATGGCGTAATAGCGCACAAAATGCATGCTAAAGGAATAACAGGAAAAGTTGGTAGATGGATCTATAATTTCCTCACTAACAGAACACACAGAGTAGTCGTCAACAGAGTAAAGTCCGAGGCAGCTACGGTGAAAAGCTCTGTTCCACAAGGCACAGTACTCGCTCCCATCTTGTTTCTCATCCTCATATCTGACATAGACAAGGATGTCGGCCACAGCACCGTGTCTTCCTTTGCAGATGACACCCGAATCTGCATGACAGTGTCTTCCATTGCAGACACTGCAAGGCTCCAGGCGGACATCAACCAAATCTTTCAGTGGGCTGCAGAAAACAATATGAAGTTCAACGATGAGAAATTTCAATTACTCAGATATGGTAAACAAGAGGAAATTAAATCTTCATCAGAGTACAAAACAAATTCTGGCCACAAAATAGAGCGAAACACCAACGTCAAAGACCTGGGAGTGATCATGTCGGAGGATCTCACCTTCAAGGACCATAACATTGTATCAATCGCATCTGCTAGAAAAAATGACAGGATGGATAATGAGAACCTTCAAAACTAGGGAGGCCAAGCCCATGATGACACTCTTCAGGTCACTTGTTCTATCTAGGCTGGAATATTGCTGCACACTAACAGCACCTTTCAAGGCAGGTGAAATTGCCGACCTAGAAAATGTACAGAGAACTTTCACGGCGCGCATAACGGAGATAAAACACCTCAATTATTGGGAGCGCTTGAGGTTCCTAAACCTGTATTCCCTGGAACGCAGGAGGGAGAGATACATGATTATATACACCTGGAAAATCCTAGAGGGACTAGTACCGAACTTGCACACGAAAATCACTCATTACGAAAGCAAAAGACTTGGCAGACGATGCACCATCCCCCCAATGAAAAGCAGGGGTGTCACTAGCGCGTTAAGAGACCATACAATAAGTGTCAGGGGCCCGAGACTGTTCAACTGCCTCCCAGCACACATAAGGGGGATTACCAACAGACCCCTGGCAGTCTTCAAGCTGGCACTGGACAAGCACCTAAAGTCAGTTCCGGATCAGCCGGGCTGTGGCTCGTATGTTGGTTTGCGTGCAGCCAGCAGCAACAGCCTGGTTGATCAGGCTCTGATCCACCAGGAGGCCTGGTCTCAGACCGGGCCGCGGGGGCGTTGACCCCCGGAACTCTCTCCAGGTAAACTCCAGGGGAGCTTTACACTACAGTTATAAAACTGCAACATTAACACCCCTCCTTCAGAGTCTAGACACTGTACTTCCCATCTCCAGGACTCAAGTCCGGCCTGCCAGTTTCCCTGAGTCCCTTCATAAATGTTACTTTGCTCACACTCCAACAGCAATTCAAGTATTAAAAACCATTTGTCTCCATTCACTCCTATCAAATACGCTCATGCATGCTTGATGGAAGTCCAAGCCCCTCGCACACAAAACCTCCTTTACCCCCTCCCTCCAACCTTTCCTAGGCCGACCCCTACCCCGCCTTCCCTCCACTACAGATTTATACACTCTCGAAGTCATTCTGTTTTGTTCCATTTTCTCTACATGTCCGAACCACCTCAACAACCACCTCAACAACCCTTCCTCAGCCCTCTGGATAATAGTTTTGGTAATCTCACACCTTCTCCTAATTTCCGAACTACGAATTCTCTGCATTATATTCACACCACACATTGCCCTCAGACGTGACATCTCCACTGCCTCCAGCCTTCTCCTCGTTGCAACATTCATCACCCATGCTTCACACCCATACAAGAGTGTTGGTACAACTATACTCTCATACATTCCCCCTTTTGCTTTCAAGGACAAAGTTCTTTGTCTCCACAGACTCCTAAGTGCACCGCTCACCCTTTTCCCCTCATCAATTCTATGATTCACCTCATCCTTCATAGACCCATCTGCTGACACGTCCACTCCTAAATATATGAATACATTCACCTCCTCCATACTCTCTCCCTCCAATCTGGTATCCAGTCTTTCGTCACCTAATTTTTTTGTTATCCTTTCCTATATTCACTTTTAATTTTCTTCTTTTACACACCCTACCAAATTCATCCACCAACCTCTGTAACTTCTCTTCAGAATCTTCCAAAAGCACAGTGTCATCAGCATTATTATTATTATAATCAATAAGACAATTATCATTCCTAGCCCGAACTGGGCTTAGCAGATTAACAATTTTTTTTATATTTTATTTAAAACTTCAGGTACAGAATATATATGGGTACATAAATTAATATGTAACAAGATATAGGTGGTGAGTAATAATCAACTGTGACTACATAAGCTACTGAAATAAGCACATGCATAATGACATCAGAACTGACTTCACTCAAATCGAACACTGCTTCTATGTACTGTGCTTCACATGAACAGATGGTGTTATAAAAAACGCTGGATACCTACCCAGTCATGCTTACACTCCTACCCCCCCTCCCGTGAAAACATTCCATTTTCACATTAGTATACACAGTGACAAATCTCTTATACTTAAACATTTATAAGAACATTAGTATGAAAAATTTCAGTGACACAATATATAAACACAAATCCAGCCAGTAAACGGCTGACATTATAAATACAACTAATGTCTGAACATACCAACGCCAATAATTCCACTGTTGTGATAATGGTACCATACGAATTTAAATTGTACGCCAAATACCTGTATAGGTATGCGCGCATGGTTACGTGTTACAAAAACTCCACTGGTATAAAACCAAACCAATTCATGATGGCTCTATTCCTACCATATAACACAATCCACACCCTAACCTTTATATACCTATGGCATAAATTAATAGCGTTCATGTTGGAGTTAACATACTACAGCTGACACTTCAACCCCTCCCCCACATGCCCAGTAACTGTGTCTGCTGTCATCAGTCATAACGACCAAAACAGTCATTGACGTTAATTAACGTCTCAAAATATATATCATCCTATATACATAAACCTACCAACTTTGTAGTACCCACAGTCAGTGGCCAGGCTTCAAACACCTTTTATTGTACAGCAATAAAGGAATGGGACCCATTACGTACCTCTGTAATCTGTAAATACCATTGTAACTTGTCATGATTGTGACTAGATCTACCTGGAGTTCATTACCTTTGTAAATTGTGAGTTCATTACCTTGGTAAATTGTGACTTCATTACCTCTGTAACTTGCTCAGCAATCAAAACTTTGGAGTCCAGTCCCTGGACCAATTATGTACCTCTGTAATCTTTTGACTACCGCCCATAGGATGGGTATGGGGTGCATAATAAACATATTAAACTAAACTGCCCGCACATATCAAAGACAGTCATAGCATGAACCAGTTCAAGAAGAGTGCCAAAAGGTGTCTGATGAATGTAGCTACAGAAAGGGAGGGGAATGATTTTTTATTTTTTAGCTAACACACATGTAATTTTACCTTATTCCTAGTAATGACCCTCGTATTATAGATAGTCTTAATGACCCTCGTGTAGTAGTCTTTTTAGTATGATAATAAGACATTATCTTCATTAAAGAATAATAAGAAAATATTATAACCTTTATATTATAATAATAAGGTATAATGGGAAAATAAGTCACTCTGTCTGACTTTTTTGGGTTATCCCAGGTTCTCTACACATATGCTGCTATGTATGATATTCTATGTAATTGTATATGTGTATACCTGAATAAACTTACTTCCTGCAGACATTATTTACACTGCCGGAGATAATCTGTACATCACATCCTACAGAGAATGGACAACATTTAACACCTAAATAATTGTGACCATGCGTTTCACATGACCTGCTAGTGCAGATATTACAATACCATGTCAACCGACATAGGTGAGTATACCCAAAATTCAAGAAGAAAGCCTCATATTTAAATCCATACATAATGTTGAAAGGGGATAAACTCACTATTTGCTGAAGCATACACTATTACATAATCGACTTGACATTTCCCAAGCTCAAATTTTACCATTGATATTCTCAATATTCTCGAACTGGACTAACACCCTATCCCCATTCATATCAGGCATAATCACAGACAATACTACAGACCACTACCCAACCTTTCTCATAACTAATCTAGGTAAATTGCCCCAAGACTTTACTAAAGTAACCTTCAGACTACACAACGAGACAGCTGTTAACAACTTTATAGCAGTTATGAATAACATTGGCAAAATGAGCTCTAAACATATGCACATATGAATGAATGTATAAATAATTTTCTAAAAAAAGCCCAATGCCTCTATAACAGACATTGCCCCAGAAAAACTAAACAGATCACAGCAAAGAGACTGAATAATCCCTGGCTAACACCAAGCATCTTTAAATCCATTAACACAAAGCACAAATATGAAAAACAGTATAGAATGGGTCAAATAACTAGAGAACAATCTAAATGTTACTCGTCAGCTCTTACCAGCCTGATAAGAAGATCTAAAAAAATGTATTATGAAAATAGATTACATAACATCAATAGTGATATGAAACAGACCTGGAAAACTTAATCTGAAATTCTTGGAACTAAAAAGTTATCCCAAAACAAAACAATCAAACTAACAAAATCAGACGAACCCCTACTCACACCAACTGAAACTGCAAAAAGACTCAATGTTTTCTTCTCTACCATAGGAAAAAATCTAGCGAACAAAATACCAAGCTCAAACACCCGTCTATCAGACTACCTCATAGGTTCCTACCCAAATACGTTATTCCTAGGTCCAACCAACCCACTAGAAGTCTCTCTCATCATCAACACCCTTAAAAACTAGGCAGGAGACATAAACAACTTTCCTGCTTTTATGTACAAAAAAGCTTCTCACCAATTACTGCAACACTCTTTAACAAATCCATTGAATCACCTACCTTCCCAACAATCTTCAAAATAGCGAGGCACTCTGATCCATAAAGGAGGCGACCAAGCTGACTTGAATAACTATAGACCAATATCTAACTTACCACTGCTCTCTAAAATTTTTGAAAAATTAATTCATAGATGGATCTATTCCTACTTCGTCTTACACAACATATTAAACCCTTGTCAGTTTGGATTCAGGAATAATAAAAGCACAAATGATGCTATCATACACATGCTAGAACTCGAAAGAAAGAAGTCCCGCTGGGCATCTTCATTCATTTACGTAAAGCTTTTGATACAGTCGACCATGAACTGCTGTACTCTAAATTAACGCATTATGGTATCAGAGGCCACTCCCTCAATTACCTAAAGTCATACGTTAGTAGCAGAATTCAATATGTGTACACAAATGGTGCAAACTCCTCCACCCAACCAATCACAGTAGGAGTCCCACAAGGAAGCGTCCTTAGACCACTCCTCTTTCTCATCTACATCAATGATCTACCGAATGCATCACAGCTACTCAAACCCCATATTATTTGCAGATGACACTACATATATCTTTTCCCACCCAAACACAGTCATACTAGCAAACACAGTCAATGCTGAATTACAGAAAATATCTACCTGGATGATGACTAATAAACTTGCCCTGAGTACTGATAAAACCCATTTCATTCAGTTTGGAAACAAAGCTGCAAATGTTCCACTTAACGCTAAGCGGATCATCAGTCACAAGACTTGCAGAGGGAAAATTCCTAGGTATCCACCTTGACCGTAGCCTTAAGTTCCAGACACACATACAACAAATCACCAAGAAAATCTCTAAGACTGTAGGTATACTATCAAAGATAAGGTACTACATTCCACAATCAGCTCTCCTGGCACTGTACCATTCACTCATATACCCTTATCTCACATATGGAATTTGTGCATGGGGATCAACAACACTGAATCACCTAAAACCTCTAATAACCCAGCAAAAGGCAGCAGTCAGAATGATAACAAATTCCCACTCCCGCCAGCATACTCCACTAATTTTCAAAAGTCTAAATCTGCTTACCATTAAGAACATCCATACTTATTCATGTGCCTACTACATACACAGAACAATACACGCAAATATAAACCCTCCACTCAAACTTTTCTCCAACCTTAACAGGACACATGACCATAACACAAGACACATATCTTTTTGATGTACCTCATGTCCATATCACACTGTGTAAAAATTCTATGCACATACAGGGCCCCAAAATATGGAATTCATTACCAGAAGATATTAAAGTAACCCGGTCTGAAAACCAATTTAAGACTTCTCGAAAGCCACTTAATCACCCTAGACTAAATGCTAAATACACAGTACTCACATACTCACTTATGTTATTCCCATATAATTTCAACAACTACTTTTGAACCTTTTATCCATTGTCGACAGGAATATAATTGAATCATTGTTTCACAAAATGCAGTTTTGAGTATATGAATATATCTTTTGTCTTATATAAATTAGATTCACTTATAATTAATATTCTACTGTACAACTATGATACAATTTCTTAAGTGGTAAGTAGTCTGTAAGCCAATAATGTTAAGTCGGCCCATAATGCCTAGGCATAATAGAGGCTCTGTTTGCATTGCTACCCATTATTGTAAATACTGTACTTAATCTGAATGTACTATATGCAAAGACATAAATAAATAAATAAAATCACTTGTTGTGCGTCACATCTGTCTACAATCTATAGCACAACATAGATACCATACAACCCCTCACCCCACGCATGCCACTCAATAATTCCCCCAAGTAAAAACACTCACACATTCTTCTCTACTACCCTGACGAGACTAACTCAATGTAGAAGCCTAGCTGCCCACATAACCCGCAGGCTGAGTACACATACTACCTTTGAGAAAAGGCCTTAACTGTGCACAGACTAAGGATGCAGTGTGCTCTAAACTGAAACACCAGAACTCCTGACAAGGAAGACAATAAACAGTAATGCAAATATGATAGGCATATCACACATATTAACACCTCAAGGAAGCTATACAACACTCACACAACACAAACCCCAATCACACAACATGCCCAATGGTCATGTCTGACCAGTCAGGCTTCCTTGCTGTAGGACCTACACATCCCACAGACCCCGACCAAAAAGTCCCCCCCCCAAGCCCTTTTAACTCGCAATCCCACACACACAGACAGTCAGACCACTGCGACACACTCCTCATGCACGCAGTCGCACCCCTCCCACGGGAGACGAGCCCATTCTTACCCCTGACAATCTATAAAACCCATAAATCCTTCAACGGAAAATCTCTATAACCCTCCGAATAATCCCTCTCCTACCTCCCCCCATATATTTCCCTGTTGCGACACTTCATCCTATAAAAAGTTGCAGCTAGGGCCATCTTACATTCCCCACACCTTTATCTCTCATTGCCCACGATATAAAGACAAAGTCAACCCTTCCCCCCCAAATACTGAATTACTTTCCCCATCCATTCCCTCACAACCCCTAGACGTTTGCAAAAGTAGACTACATGAAAAGCCAACTCATCTACCCCACAATCTTGACACACCCCACCCTCCCTGATCTATTACATAAAACTACCCCGGACGGCAAGATCCCATGGAGGAACCTATGCATTACCTTCCTCACATGCAGCTGGATATACAACCCTTTTAACCATCCCCGGTGGTCTGGTGGCTAAAGCTCCCGCTTCACACACGGAGGGCCTGGGTTCGATTCCCGGCGGGTGGAAATTCCGACACGTTTCCTTACACCTATTGTCCTGTTCACCTAGCAGCAAATAGGTACCTGGGTGTTAGTCGACTGGTGTGGGTCGCATCCTGGGGGACAAGATTAAGGACCCCAATGGAAATAAGTTAGACAGTCCTCGATGACGCACTGACTTTCTTGGGTTATCCTGGGTGGCTAACCCTCCGGGGTTAAAAATCCGAACGAAATCTTATCTTATCTTATCTTCTCATGCGTACATCGGGTGGCCCCTTCCTCAGCCACTGCCTCCCTTGGCCATAGCTTCCTCTCTATGGACCCTACCCGCATGTTCTTCAGATCTCTGCTGAGCATTAGGACACACAACATATCATCACAATCTCGCAAATCCTGTCCCCTCCACCATCTCTGAATATCTTCTCACACAATCCCCAACCCTCCACCCCCATCCTCACACACCTGCAGAATCCCGTGCTTCACATAGATGCTCTTCAACCTTCGTTCCAAGTGAATTAACTCCAGCCCTCCCTTGGCTACCGGGAGTGTTACCACCCCAGTCACATCTCGAACCCCAAATAAAAAGGAAAACCTTACCCAACAATCTCCGAACATCCCCATACGCCAAAGGGTACAATGCAGCCACATGCCATATTTTGCTAAATATAAGCACATTGACCACAGTAACCCTCTGGTGCAGCGTAAGATGTGTCGGCCGCAACCCAGTCAATCTTCCAAGCACTCTATCTACTACACACTTTGAATTAACCTCCCTCACCATCTGTACCGATCCACAACACACCACCTCACCCCGTCACCCTCACCTTCTCGCCCATTCCATGCCCTTAATCTCATGAGCTTTGATTTATCCACATTCACTGCCATACCTGTTGCCTACCCAAAAACATCCACAACCCTCCCCAGACCCACCAATCCCTCCCTCCCACTCGCTAGGACTGTCGTGTCATCAACATAACCTATGATACCAGGTCTCCCACCACTCAGATCATCCCTGACTCCCTTCCATATGCACAGCTCCACTGCCCTGTAAAAAGGGTTCTGTAAACATGCAAATAGCATTTGTGATGGAGGGTATCCCTGTCTCAGTCCCCTGCCCATGTACACACACGACCCCACCCTCCTATTAACCTGCACACACATGCCGACTCCCTGATATAAAGTACACACCCATCTCACTATTTCCTCCCCGAACCCCTGCCACCTCATGATTCTCCACAATGCATTCCTCTCGACACTATCATATGCTGCCCTCCAGTCCAGCACTAATACCCCTCCCCCCTCACATGTACTCTCAATGAACCTTCTAATGACCCCATGCCCCTCGTACATTGATCTCCCTGGTACCCCATATTGGCCCCCTAATATAACCTTGCCAATGGCCCTCTTAAAACAGTTTCCCAATATTTTCGCAAAGAGTTTGTAGTCCACACATATGAGCAATATCATTCGATAATCCCTCACCGTGTACTATCACCCTTTGGTACCAAAACTACAATCACTGTCACTTGCAACTCCCCCAACTCACCCCACTCTTTCATGACATTAAACAATTTCACCAAAAATTCCTTCAGTAGACCCCAGTGCTGTATATAAAAGTCGCTAGGCAGCCCATCTATCCCCGGCGCCTTACCCCAACTAATGCCCATTAATGCCGTCCACACCCCCTCCTCTACGATATTCCCCTGTAACTTTTCCCTGTCAAGCACACACCGCACCCAATCTCCCGTCTCCTTTAACGCCCTCTCACTCACACCCACACTTCTCATATATGCACTAAGCCAAGCATCTACATACCCCCCATCCTCTCCGCTGCAACCAGCTCTTTCCCCACCCTATACCCCTCCATTTCCTTGCGGACCCACAATCCTACCATTTCCATAGCAACGTACTGATGTGCCTGCCCTTGCAGAGCACACGCCGATGGCCTATCACCCCATATCACCTTCTCTAACCCCCTTAAATCCCTTACTGCATCAAACCATTTATTTTGCAGTTCCCTGAGTCTATTCTTTAATTCCTCTATGTCTGCCACTGGGGCTCCCACCCCCCTCCCTCTCTCTCATAACACTCCCTTAACTGCCCCTAAACATACCTAATTAGCCCATAAGCCAGCTGGTTCTCATGCCACCCCTGGCGTATGTAGAATTCTTAAATCCTCATCTTCGCCGTTGTATCCCACCAGCTCAACACATCCCCCTCCACACTCACACCCTCCCACAACCTTTCCCACAAACTTGCAGATAAGACCCTCTTCTTGACATCTTTAAAGTAACTGAACATTCAGTTTCCAATAGCTCTTATACCTGTTCAGCAATCCCTCCCATTCCAGTTCCATCAAAACACCTCTGTGATATGAAAAGACCACATCCAAAACACTTACTCTCTGTACCCCCGCTTTTCTCATCACGTATATTCTGTCCAGCCTTGCTGCATACCCCTGCCTCACAAAGATGTGCTCAACCTCCCATGCCACACCCCCCCACATCCACCAACCCCACCCCAGTTAACAGCTTCCTCAAAATGCCAGAACAATATCCTGCCCCCCTAGGTTCCACATCCCTATGACGGATCATGCAGTTCCAGTCTTCTCCCACCACAGCTACCACTGGAAGCGACCTCATGTGATATACCAACACATCACTTACAAACTCATTCTGGCCCCGTCTGCTGGGCCATAAGCACACACAAATGTTACCTTCTCCCTCCCCCACATCCCATCCACTCGTATAACCCTCCCCTTCCCACCCTCCTCGCACTCATGTACAGTAAATGGGCTAGCCTCCCCCATTACAATAGCCACACCTCCTTTCAATCTCAGTAAGTGTGCCACATATACAGTGTACCCCTCAATCACCAACATACAACACGGCTTGTGATTGTGCTCTTGTTCAAACACAACATCTACACAGTACCTAATTATAAGCTCACAAAAACCATGCACACTTCCTTTCGTTTCTCAATCCATTAATATTTATAGTGAGACTCTTGAAGCTGTCAGAAGAAGTTTGCCTTTATGCATGGCTTCACCTCTTTCCCCTTTCCTGCTAATACTCCCTTGGTCCTCATATGCCCCTCTGGGACCACCTTTCACAGGTCCCTTACCCTGGATCCTCCAGGTCCACTCTCCTCTACATTCGCCCAAACCTTTTTACCCAACACTGTGCTGGGGTGAGCACATCGTCCATATCCGAGAGCACAGCCGCTCTCTTCCGTGACCCTCGAGCCTTCTTCCCAACATCCTTCCAGAAGCCATACGCGTGCACTTCCACCACCAAAGTACAACTCTGAAAAGCAGCATCAACTTGAACCTCCAATAGGCCTATCCCCATGCCTCCCGGAACCACAGCAGACTCCAGGGCACCCACAAGCCCCTCAACGGAGACCTCACCTGGGGTTCCTAACAGGTCGTGGAGCACTGTGTCAATGGTGGCCTCCACGTCCCTGTCCTCACCAAGCGGCACCTCACCTACATTCCGCAGTGCCTGCCCAGAAGAGCTCGGCTCCCCCAGAAGTGTTGCACACTCTCCCTCCATCAATTCCATCTCTTCCACCTCCACACTCCATGCCTTACGCAAAATAGGCTTCTCTGGTCTTGCCGCCTCCGTCTTCTCCTGTTCCTCCGGTGCCTCCTTACGTTTATCATTCGCCTGCAAACCCTGCCATCAAACACACTGCACAGCAATGTGGTCATAGGCGTCGCACAAGTGACAAGTACGTCGTTGCCCCACGTAGGTCACCATCACTTGTGTCCTGAAGTCGTCAAGATGAACGTAGGAAGGAATGGGATGCCATAATGTCATTTTCAAAGAGAAACTTTCCTCAGGCATCCCAGCATATGATCCTTCCTTCCACTTCCCCAACGTCGCCATGTGAACTGTCCTATATTTTTCAAACACGGCACACAGGTCCACCTCATCAGCCTCGAAAGGCACATTCTGTATCTTCACCCACGTGTAGTAGCGGGACACATCATGGAGCCTCATCATAACAGCAGTATTCACTGACATACAAATATTCTGAAATCTGGCGACCTTGTCTTCATATACACTAGCGTTGTGAAACTTCACGAAGATCCGGTATGCACCATTCAATGCCACACCATACAGCTCTTCATTTGCTATACCGTATGTGTCCCTGATGATTGCAGGCAATAAAAGCTGAGCTGAGTAGGCATACACAGCCCCACATACCACTTCAATGCCGACAGTGCTTACCCGGCGTCTACCCTGCTGCGTCATTTTGCAAAAATCAAGTCGTCTCCAGCTGACAGCAGGGGGACAGGCTCAGTGCACATCCGCTCGTCCCGAGGGTTGAGTGACGAATGAATCCTACTACATTATGATGAGTCGGGTGGTTTAACTAGAGTGGATGTGGTGGTTGGTTCTGCTGCTTTTTGCAATTATGTGTTAACATTTTTTTTTGTTTTGGGGGGAGTACTGCTACTGTGTATACCACTGTTCTTGTTATGTTGTTGTTTTTTATTTGGTCGGGTATGTTTTACATGTTCAAGTATATGTGTTTTTTAAATAAAATATAAAAAAAACTTTTGTACAATCCATCATCACCCCGATCATTACTCACCTTCCTTCTTCCATTTCCAATATTGTACCACATACGACATCCTTGTCCTCTGAAACCCTACTAGTCCGTAGAATTCTTGTATCTTTCAGGTTTCTTGTACCTTCAGATTTCTTGTATCTTCCTCTTCACAAATTATGGCTTATTTACAGTGGAATATCCATGGCCTCAGAGGCAACCGAGGTGAGCTTCATGTGTTGATCTCCCAGTTTTCCCCTGTTTGTGTTTGTTTACAAGAACCCAAATTACAATCCACTGTTATCCATTCCATCTCGAGCTATGATTTCTTATATTCATGGGATCCTTTTCTAGTTGGATCCTTTAATGAAAGTGCATCTCTTATACACAGTGGTATTCTATACTGTCAGTTCATTGTTTATACTTTGCTGCATTACTCTGCTGCCCGTATCCACTTGAATAAATGGTCCCATTGCCTTCGCTACTATGTACGCTCTCATGATCTCCGCAATCCTTCCATTTATAGAATGGTCACTGATATTAGTAGACATTATTTGTTCACCGTCCCTGTTTACTCCGTCCCTTCTCTCTTCACCTACATTCACTCTTGTCTTCTCTTCAATTACCACCTTTCTATGTTCATGTAGCATCTCGCTTTTCCCTACTCCCCTGGGAAGTTCCAGCTGCTCGAGTCTGTTCTTTCTCTCTCCCTTGCTCGAAAGCCCAACTGCCTACAGTCGCTTCCCGCTCTCTTTTTCTTGATCACTTCCACTCTCATTCTTATGCCATTGCAGTGTACACAGATGGCTCTAAGTCTTCTGACGCGCCCGCATACCCCATGGGATATAAACGTAGTCAACCATGATGTATGCCAATGCCCAAGTGATGCCCTCCTCCATCCCTCTCACATCTAGACTGAGCACCCGCAGCACCGACAACCCATATCCTCCAACCCTCCTAACCACTCTACACATCCAATCCCGGACGTTCCTCAAACTCTCACAAAAATACACTACATGATATGCTGTCTCTTCCCCTTCAGAGATGTCACACACCCCACTCTCTATGACCCATCGATTCTGAAGTACCGCCCTCGTCGGCAGAATGCCATGCAGAAACCGATACATCATCTCACGCTCCCTGGCCCATAACCTCAACTTACTAAAATGGTGCCATATATCCCCCACGCATACACTGGGAAAATCCCCTCCACCAGCACAAAAACTCTGCCCGCAAGCAGCCTAAACAAGGCACCCTGATGCACAGGTAACATCACCACCTCTCTCCTTAACCAATCACAACCTGATCCCCACAAGAACTGGAACACCCTCCGAAGTATGTTCGTAATCGCTGTCCCTATTAAGGGGAACACAACTGCCACATACCATACCTTGCTATACAATAATACATTAATCATGATTGCCCTTTGTACGAGAGTGAGGTGGTACGGTCGAGGTGGTACAGTCGCAGCGCCCCTAGGCAACCTTGGATGCCTTCCACCAACCTAGTTGAGTTTGCCTCTCTTGCGGCCCTCAAGTCATCCACATATATAATACCACATATTTTTAGGGTCCCTGCTTGCCTTTGCACTATGTTACATCCCCACTCTATCCTCCCCACCCATGCTCCCAACCCCATGATCATTGACTTCTCCAAGTTTACTTTTATACCTGTTGCACCCTCGAGCAAGTCCACTGCCTCCTCTAGTTCCCCTAGCCTCGTCTTCTCCAGCACCAGGACAGTTGTGTCATCCACATAACCTACCAAACCAGGCCAAGTCCTCCCCACTCCTGCCCCTCCCCCACAAAAATGCAGTTCTTTACCATTTGGTAAAAGGGGTCCTGTACAAACGCAAACAAGAGCTGTGACATTGGACACCCCTGCCTAAGACCCCTCCCCATGACAATCGCCTTTCCCAAGCGTCCGTTGATCTGCACCCTCGCCTGTGCACCCCTGTACAGTGCTTCAACCCATTTTATGATTTCTTCTCCAAAACCCTGACACCGAAGTATTGCGCTCAACGCTCCTCTTTCTACCCTATCATACGCCCCCTGCCAATCCAAGGCTAACAGTCCCCCTCCCCTCCCCCAATCTTCCACGAAACCTTTGAGGATTTCATGCATGTAATTACTGACCTACCTGGCAATCCGTATTGGTTCCTGGAAACAACCCTCCCCACTACACACTTAAACCTATTACCCAAGTCCTTTGCAAATAACTTGTAATCCACACATAGCAATGCAGTGGTGCGGTAATCCCAAAGGGTATGCTGTTGCTTCCCCTTTGAGACCAATACCACCACCACTGTTACCTGCTTCTCCCCCAATTCACCCCCTCCTTCATCAAATTCATAAGTCGAACCAAAAAGCTCCTCAGCAGCTCCCAATGCTGCAGATAAAACTCACACGGGAGCCCATGATACCTGGCGCTTTCCCCTTATGCATCTCGCTTAATGCCCTCCATATTTCCTCCTCGGTGATGACCCCATGTGGCATGCAAAGAGTACGTAACCTTTATTCGGCGCATGTACACACCCTCATTTACAGGCTATCTCCCCCAACCAGCGAACCAGGTTGCTAAGAGTTGATGATGGGGCCCCGTCGTTCAACTAGTGACCAGGTTCTAGCCAATAAGTAGATGGTTTTGGCAATCGCAGAGGTTGTGGGTACAACTCTCCTGTCTGCCCTTGTCATTCCCATTCTAGAGCTGGTTGAAGCACGGTCTGCTATCTTGTGGCTTCTATTTCTGCCTTGCTTACCGTGGAGTGCACTATACTTATCACTGTACATAGTGTACATATTGCTGTTCTAAATTGGTGAAGGATAATGTAAGTCTAAACTTTTTCTGCTGTGTTTATTTTGCTCCCATTACACCCGGGATAACAGGCCATTTGGATTCCTGGGTTGTAATATGGGTAGCCTGTCCGAGAGCTGGAGCTGGACTTAGAGAAACGGTTGAGCTTAGGGTGAAGCTCGTAGCAGGAACATTGTGCAGCTTGCTGTCTGGCATTGCATTAGCTTTGCCTATGCTTAACAAATTTTGCGTGTCAGTTGCTATTATGGTCAGCCTTGCTGTTGTGTGATCGTTCAACAGCTCGCTACTAGCTTGTTCGGTGTGCTCGCTTCGCTACAGTCAGTCTTCTACAACAGTGTAGCTGTCTGGCATTGCTTTACAAATTTTGCGTGTCAGTTGTTACTAGCCTGTTCGGTGTGGAGAATTTTGCAGTCAGCTTTGCTTGTATGCGTATTCTGCAATCGTACTGTGCATAGCTAAGCGTGTTCTGCAAATTAACGTGTTACGTTGGGGTATTCTGCAATCGTACTGTGCATAGCGAATAACTTATGCCACCTAGACGAGTCAGACGTCTGGTGTCGGCATATACTTTGCATAACCTACCTAAATTGTCCCTACAGCATTGTTCGCAAATTGCTCGTTCCATTGGCATTAAATACAAGCGCACTCTCACAGCTGCACAACTGCGTTCACTGATTGCTGACAAACTTATAGAAGAGATGGCACATCAGACTCCTCCCTCTACGGGAGCTAGGGCAAAAACTACTATGTTCTCGCAGGAGGAAGATGATACACCTACGGAGCAAAATGGTCAGTATAGTGAAGCTGGGTTGTCTCAAGGTGAATCAGCGTCATTGGCACTTGAGCTGGCAAAAATCAATCTTGAGCAAACTAGGGAACAGAGAGCATTCGAAAGGGAAGAATTTGATAGGGAAAGAGAAAGGAGGCAGTTTTCGCATTCTGTAAATGATTTTAGTTTACAAAAAGCAGTACAGCTTGTTCCCCGCTTCAATGAGGCCGAACCAGAAAATTTTTTTGAAAGCTTCGAAAATCAGGCTCGAGCCTTGAGGTGGCCGGAACAGCATTGGGCATCGTTGGTTCATACAGCATTATTGGGTAAGGCACAGGAATTTACGTCAGCATTAAATGACGCTGAATTTTCTGATTATAAAGTAGTGAAGACCACAGTGTTGGGAGCATATACATGTATCCCAGCCAAATATTGAAAGATTTTTAAATTAAGCAGGCGGCAGCTTGGTCAATCCCTAGTGGACTTTGTGAGACAGCAAACCAAAGCTTTTACCAGCTGGTATAAAGCAAGTGGTGTCTCTACCTTTGAGGAGCTGGTACAGATTATTCTGATTGATAACCTGCTGGAGTCTGTGGGACCAGAGGTTCGAGTCTTTCTGCAGGATCGTGACTTAACCACTGCATTGGAGGCAGCCAGGTTGGCTGATACCTTCGAAACTAACTGCTCCTTGTCCGAGCGGTCCCGTCTCTCTTTTCAACAGCCTGGCATGAGCAGAGATCGTCAACCTTGGAGAATGAAGTGCCAGCCGGAGGGAGAACGTCTACGTCAGCCAACTAAGTCGCCTGATGAGCCACGATTCTCAACATGTGGTCCAACTGCGGAGAGGCAAACTACTCATGGTGCATCTCGACAACAGTATCCAGAGAGACACCAGCCAGAACGACACCATTTGCAACGTCAGCAGGGAGTAAAGGGCAAGCCTGTCGTCTGCTTCCTCTGTAACAAAGTAGGTCACATCCGTCCCAACTGCCCCCATAAACCCCAACCCATTGGGAAAATCTCTAATATCCCTAGTAACATGTCCCCTAGAGAAGTAGAAAAAGGTATGGCCCCTTATTATTGCAAGAGTCTTATTTCCCTTCAGAAAAACTCGGAAACAACTGAAGTAAAGACCTTT
Organism: Cherax quadricarinatus; assembly: GCF_038502225.1. Classification (NCBI taxonomy): domain Eukaryota; kingdom Metazoa; phylum Arthropoda; class Malacostraca; order Decapoda; family Parastacidae; genus Cherax; species Cherax quadricarinatus. The sequence goes on along the minus strand of NC_091294.1, from coordinate 7,528,131 downwards.
AGAGATACTGGAGCATATTGCTCGCTTGTAAGAGAAGGAATATTACCCCTTTCAGAGAACACTTCCTTGAATTCCTCTGTTTTATTGGAAGCATTTGGAGGAGCTATATATTCTGTTCCTTTGCATAAAATTTATGTACAGTGCAAATATTACACTGGGTACTTGACTGTAGGTGTCTCAAAAGGATTCCCCATGAAAGATGCCATGTTATTACTGGGTAATAACATTACTACTGTTAGTGCGTGTCCTGAACCTATAATGAGTAATTCTTCTCCGGTGTTGGCCATAACTCGGACAACATCCCAAGGGTTGTCTGGAGAGAATGTTGACCTATCCTTGGACGACTCCGATCTCGGAATAGCCACGTTGTTTTTTGAGGCACACCGGCCGGAGCCTCGTAAATCAAGTGAACAGACCCCGATCAAGCCTTCCTATTCCCAGGTTGCAGGATTGCCAGATGTCTGTTTCCAGGCCCGAGGGACTGTCCTTCCGGGAGGAACAACGAAAGGACCCTTCTTTAAAATTCGCTTTTGAGGCAGCCATGGGTAAATCCTCTTTGGGTCATCCGGTCAGGTATGAAGTTAAAAACGATTATTTGATCTGCACTGAGACTGGTAAGGAGATAGAGGGCCGGCAATTGTATGACAGGTTAGTGGTTCCAACCAAGTTTAGACCTCAAATATTAAATATAGCTCATAATACTTCATTAGGAGGTCACTTAGGAATTACAAAAACCTTGTATAGAATCACAAAAGAATTTTATTGGCCAAAATTAAAGAAAGATGTGAAGAATCATATTAGGTGTTGCCGAAAATGTCAGCAAGTAGGGAAACCTGGACATTCCATTAAACCTGCACCTCTCCAACCTATACCTGCTGATGGAGAACCTATTGCAGATTTAATTATAGATTGTGTAGGTCCACTACCTAGGTCAAAGTCTGGAAATCAATATTTATTTACGATTATGGATAAAGTAACCAGATATCCTGAAGCAATTCCCATGCGTAGTATTAATACTAAAGCTATTCTCAAAGCTTTAACCAAATTCATTTCTTGTTTTGGCATTCCTAAAACTATTCAAAGTGATCAAGGTACTAACTTTACTGCCAAAGCATTTAGGGAAGTATTAACTAGGTTAGGGATAATCCACAACTTATCCATTGCCTATCATCCTCAGTCCCAAGGCGCCTTGGAAAGATTCCATCAGACGTTAAAAACCATGATGAGAAGTTTTTGCATGCACTTTCCTACAGACTGGGATGAATCACTACCTTTGTTGCTGTTCTCAGTACGAAAGACGGTGCAAGAGTCTACAGGGTATAGTCCGTTTGAGCTGATCTTTGGGCACAATGTACGAGGTCCTCTTCGGGTGCTCAAAGAAGGATGGATGGGAGAAGACGTTACCTGGAGTTTACCTGGAGAGAGTTTCGGGGGTCAACGCCCCCGCGGCCCGGTCTGTGACCAGGCCTCCTGGTGGATCAGCGCCTGATCAACCAGGCTGTTGCTGCTGGCTGCACGCAAACCAACGTACGAGCCACAGCCCGGCTGATCAGGAACTGACTTTAGGTGCTTGTCCAGTGCCAGCTTGAAGACTGCCAGGGGTCTGTTGGTAATCCCCCTTATGTGTGCTGGGAGGCAGTTGAACAGTCTCGGGCCCCTGACACTTATTGTATGGTCTCTTAACGTGCTAGTGACACCCCTGCTTTTCATTGGGGGGATGGTGCATCGTCTGCCAAGTCTTTTGCTTTCGTAGTGAGTGATTTTCGTGTGCAAGTTCGGTACTAGTCCCTCTAGGATTTTCCAGGTGTATATAATCATGTATCTCTCCCTCCTGCGTTCCAGGGAATACAGGTTTAGAAACCTCAAGCGCTCCCAGTAATTGAGGTGTTTTATCTCCGTTATGCGCGCCGTGAAAGTTCTCTGTACATTTTCTAGGTCGGCAATTTCACCTGCCTTGAAAGGTGCTGTTAGAGTGCAGCAATATTCCAGCCTAGATAGAACAAGTGACCTGAAGAGTGTCATCATGGGCTTGGCCTCCCTAGTTTTGAAGGTTCTCATTATCCATCCTGTCATTTTTCTAGCAGATGCGATTGATACAATGTTATGGTCCTTGAAGGTGAGATCCTCCGACATAATCACTCCCAGGTCTTTGACGTTGGTGTTTCGCTCTATTTTGTGGCCAGAATTTGTTTTGTACTCTGATGAAGATTTAATTTCCTCATGTTTACCGTATCTACAACCCGTCTTCAAGGTTGCAGGTGGCACGTCAGTTAGCCAAGGCTAACCTAAAGACAGCTCAAAGTAAGATGAAACAGAGGTATGACAGAAGTGCACAATTCCGCTCCTTCCATCCAGGAGACAAGGTGTTGGTGCAGGAACCTATACCTGGCCACACCTTGAAAGCTAGATTTACGAGACCTATGCAGATTGTAAGTAGATTATCTGATGTAAATTATGTGGTAGCTCCCATTGATAAGACCTCAAAAACTAAAATTTACCACATCAATCAACTGAAATCTTTTCATACACCAGATAAAGTCCCAGTAATGACTCTGTCCTCTACCTCTGAGGACGAATCTGATTCTTTGCACTCTATCTCTGAAATTAATATTAAACTTTCAAATTCTGTCCTCCTCAAGGATCCTAGCCCTTTAATGGAGGGACTATCTGAAATGCAAGCAACAAATTTAACTGAGCTTCTACAGTCATATCCTAATATTTTTTCGGATGTGCCGAAAAAATGTACATTAGGTTATCATGATGTAGATGTGGGAAACTGTAAACCAACTAAACTCTCCCCCTACAGAGCTAATCCTGAAAAGCAGAGGCTACTTCAGCAGGAAGTAGAATTTTTGTTGAAGCATGGTTTAGTGGAGGAGTCATCTAGTCCATGGGCTTCACCGTGCATCCTTGTGAAGAAGGCTGATGGAGGGTTTCGTATGTGTATAGACTACTGTAAGGTGAATGAGGTCACAATTACAGATGCTTACCCTCTTCGTCATCTGGATGACGTAATTGACTTTGTGGGTAAGGCTATTTTTGTGTCCAAGTTAGATCTCCTAAAAGGTTACTATCAGGTACCTTTGACGAATAAGGCGAAGGAAATCTCTGCCTTCGTAATTCCAGGTCATTATCAATACACAGTTACCCCCTTCGGAATGAAAAATTCCCCCTCTTCATTCCAGAAACTTATCCATCAGGTTATTAAAGGACTTGAAGGTACGGCAGCGTACCTAGATGATATTGTTGTGGTGTCTGATACTTGGGATCAACACCTACTTAGACTTAAGGCTCTTTTTGAGACCTTTAAGAGTTCCCATTTAACAGTTAATTTATCTAAATCTTCCTTTGGCCAGGCCACTATCACTCTTCTAGGCCATGAAGTAGGTAGTGGTAAAGTTGCACCTAAACTTGCTAAAGTTCTTGCTATTAAAGATTATCCAGTTCCTCATGGTAGGAAATCTCTTCAACGTTTCCTAGGCATGATAGGATTTTACAGAAGATTCTGTAAGAATTTCTCAGATATTGTAGCCCCTCTTACCTCTCTTACCAGTCACAAAGTTCTCTTTAATTGGACCCCAGATTGTCAAACTTCTTTTGACAAAGCAAAAAGAATATTGTGTACTGCACCCATTCTCTTGTCTCCAGACTTCTCCAAACATTTTTCATTACAGGTTGATGCTTGTGAGTCTGGGGTTGGGGCAGTACTATTACAAAACGAGAATGAGGAGTTGCAGCCTGTAGCATACTTTTCAGCCAAGTTCCAACCACATCAGAGGGCTTAATCTACCATTGAAAAAGAAGCCCTCGCGCTGGTACTGGCTTTGGAGCATTTCGATGTTTATGTGGGCCAGACATCGCAGGTGGTCACAGTCTACAGTGATCACAATCCTCTAGTATATCTCCAAGCCATGAAGAACCACAACACAAGGCTCATGCACTGGACGCTAAGACTGCAACCATACTCACTCAGAATTAAATATATTGCCGGCAAAGAAAATGTGTTGGCAGACTCATTATCTAGAGTCTAATATTTTTATTTATTTAGGTTAGGATGTTATATTTGTGGTAACCCCTTTTCATGCTCTTTTTTTTTTATCCCCTGGTGTGGGTTTTTTTTTTAGTGAGGGGATGCGGGCTACCGTCCGCCTGTATCTTGGACCTATGCTAGCCTGACTGACTGCTGTCTCACTTTGAGTTTAGGGTTTGGCTTTTTGTCACGAGAAAAGCTGAGCTCTATCTAAGAGTTGGATGGTGGAGAGGAAAGGCGGTCTCATTATTTTGTGCCATGGCGGCACGGTTACCACTGGGAGGTAGCAGCCTAATCCTGAGCCTTCTCGGGGTGGGGGTGTGGCATGCAAAGAGTACGTAACCTTTATTCGGCGCATGTACACACCCTCATTTACAGGCTATCTCCCCCAACCAGCGAACCAGGTTGCTAAGAGTTGATGATGGGGCCCCGTCGTTCAACTAGTGACCAGGTTCTAGCCAACAAGAAGATGGTTTTGGCAATTGCAGAGGTTATGTGGGTACCACTCTCCTGTCTGCCAGTGTCATTCCCATTCTAGAGTTAGTTGAAGCACAGTCTGCTATCTTGTGGCATCTATTTCTGCCTTGCTTACCGTGGAGTGCACTATACCTATCACTGTACATAGTGTACATATTGCTGTTCTAAATTGGTGAAGGATAATATAAGTCTAAACTTTTTCTGCTGTGTTTATTTTGCTCCCATTACACCCGGGATAACAGGCCATTTGGATTTCTGGGTTGTAATACCCCACCCAACGTGTCCCAATCTCCCTTCCCCAGTTTGCACAGCACATAACCACTCACTTGCTCTAAAGCCTTCCCCTCCACCCCACAATTGTTCGTATATGCCTCATACCACCTATCAGCATATGCACTCATACCTGTCGTAGTCCTTAACAGCTGTCCCTCTTGATAACTGCCCATCGACGACTGGACTGCCAAACACGGGAAAGCAGTGACCCGCTGCTGCTGTTTCTGTCTGCACAATATGCATGCCGATGGCCAATCACCCCATAACACCTCTTCCACTCTCCCCTGCACCCTTACCGCCACAAACCTCTCATTCTGCACCACCCGTATATGCTCCTTCACAGCATCAATGTCATCTACAGGATAAGTTCCTGCCACCGCACCCTGCACGTAACAATCCCATAACCTGTCCTCCAAATAATTGATCAAACCATACTTCAATTGAGATATGCTCTTCCCTTCCCTCACATAGAATTTCCTAATCCATTCTTTTGCTACACCATCCCACTATTTCACCACATTTACCACACCCCTCCCTTCCACACTAAGCTGTTCCCATAGTGCTGCAAATCCCTCCGACCCCTCCTTGTCTGCGAGCATGCTCATGTTCAGCTTCCAATAACTCTTATGCCTTCCTGCCAAAGACTTCCACCCAACATCCACTACTACCACCCTATGATCCGAATAAGCGACTGCCACAGTGCGAAAAGACTCAACAGTGATCCTCCAGGAGAGATATATTCTATCCAACCTAGCCACATACCCTTTCCAAACAAACGTAAGCTCTACCTCTCATGACCTCCCTCTGAAAAGCATCCCGCAATTGGACATCCCTTAATAGGTCACCTAGAACTGTCGACACGTAACCCGCCCCCTTTGGTTCCACGTCTGCCCTCCGGATGATGCAGTTCCAGTCCACTCCTATTATGGCCACAGATGGCAAGGCATGCAACAAAAACACAAGATCTTCACACACAAATGCTGTCTTCATTTGCACATCATTTTCCGCTGGTGCATATGCACACACAAAAGACACTGTCTTCCCATCCACCAACCATCCACTCAAAAGGACCTCCCCCCCACCCCCACCCTTATGCCTCTGCAATACAAATGGACATGCCTCCTAGATCAAGACACCCACTCCACCTTTCAAACAGACTGATGGCTGCATTACCACCTGATGTCCTTCCACCTCCAACACACGACCACGTCCCTGAAATTGTGTTCTTGAATAAACACCACATCCACCCTCTTCATACTGTTACACAACCCATTAACATTTACAGTCATACACCGGAGGCCTTCTTAATGCTTCCAACCCCGCCTCCTGTCAACATTTTTCCCATCCCCACCAGGGCTCAGAGCTCCCTTTTTCTTCCTCTCATTGAAATCCTGCCCAACCTTCCCCCCTGCCCTCTGGTGTTGCCGGCCTTGGCCGTCACAATGAGACCCCTCCACCCAGGACTTCTTCTCGGGCCGCCGTGCTGGTTTCAGAACATCATCCGAATCCAATGTGGTGGCCCTCTTCCTCGTAAAGGCCGCACAATGGACCTCCACCTCCACCTTATGATGTTCCATTTGTTTCATTGTGCAGGCCATCGTCATAGGCTCACTGATAGTCACAGGCTCCTCAAGGTGGTCCCACCTCGCACTCACCACAGTCGGCAGCTCCACTTCCATCTCTAGCTCAGGTGCACACACCTCCCCAACTGGCTGGGACAAGGTCTGCAGCATTGTAACTAGTTCCTCTTCAATCGCCTGCGCCTCAGCCTGTATCTGCACCTCTTCACTTGCTGCCGGCAAAGTCGTGGGGCCTGTTAAGTCTTGACACACCTCACCCTTGCTTGACTCAGCCATGGCCTCCTCAACCACTTCACTCCACAGACGACCTTGCCCTCCTGCGAACCATGAGCCCTCAATGACCACTTCTGTCTCGTGAACAGGTGCTTCACCAGAAGGGTCATGTGCCTGTCTCTGCTTCCCATACACCACTGCCATGTGATCGTATTCCCCACAGAGACGGCACGTTTGCCTCTGCCCAGCGTACGACACTAGTACCTGTGTTTTAAAATCCTCCAAAACTATGTAGGATGGGATGGGGTGCCGCAAAGTGATCTTCAGGGTAAAGGAACCTTTTGGGCGGCCTGCGTAAGCACCAGATACCCACTTTCCTTGTTGGGTCAAATGCACAATCCCATAAACTTCAAAGACACGTCGGATGCCTGCCTCATCCCCCTCAAACGGGACGTTGCAGAGCTTGACCCACATGTACAGCTGGTATGGCATCAATACTGATGTCCTGAAAGTGAGACACTAATGACTCGTACACTGAGACTGAGTTCAGTTCCACAAAAATCCTGTATGCCCCATTCGGTGCAATGCCATACACCTCCTCATCCAGGATTCCATATGCCTCTCGAATGATTGCAGGGAGTAATACTTGTGCAGATGTAGGTGGTATCGCCCCACGGAGCAGCTCAATTCCAATGGTGTTGACACGATTTCCCACACTGAGCGCCATTTTGAACCTAGGTGGCTCGCCTGAAAGAACAGCAGAGGGGTGCAGAGCACAACCGCACTCCACCGCAGTCAGGCAGCGAATGTACCCAATGTGGGGACTGCTGAGCCGGCCTTACTGCAAGTGTTCACCAGACTGCCTCATGGAGCACATCGTGATGCCTATTGACTCACTGCTGACTTCAGTCAACTGTGGGCCTTCTAGCCGCAGTTTTGCTGGTCACTCAGATCTCTGCAGACTTCAGTTACCTGCGGGCCTCGCTTAGTCTGCTGGCTTCAGCTATCGTGGGCCTCAGGACTTGGTTAGTTACCTGCTGGCCTCTCTTAAGAGACACTTCAGACTCTCTCCTTGGTGGTATTTCCTCTTTCAAGAAGAGTTCTACTTTACTTAGTAAATGGTGATGCTACAAATCATGGGTAACGCTATTGTGTAGTGTGACACTGAGAGAAGATAGGGTCGGAGTGTGACAATGAAAAATAGTGTCATGTGACAGAAAACTGTACGTAACTTTGTGGTCGTTGTCGGGAATGTGACACTGAAAACCTGTGGGCCTCGGGTCGCAGTTTTACTGGCATCTTCTGAAGACTTTTACCTGCGGGCCTAACTGGCCTCCAGCTGATTCTATCTGCATGCATTGCCAGGCTGGCCTCTGAGAAAGACGCTATTCGGGGGATACTGATTGAAGGGAATGTTATAGCGCGGAGGGATGGTGTCATGTGACACAGACAAGGAGTGTTATAACACAGAGACATATATATATATATATATATATATATATATATATATATATATATATATATATATATATATATATATATATATATATATATATATATATATATACATACATATATATATATATATATATATATATATATATATATATATATATATATATATATATATATATATATATATATATATATATATATATATATATATACTGTGACGTCAGCAGACATCTCGAGGTGACGTCAGGCAGACATCGTGACGTCATGAAGTCGGGCAGCAGCAGACCACAGCATGTGGCCTGGGACGTCTGGCTCGGTAACTCATGTGGCTCGTAGATCTGCGTGGCTTCGTCCACACCCCACGTGGCGTCGTGAGCCACGGGACAGTGTGATCTATGTGGCATGCTGATCCACGTAGCTTTGAGTGGCCTCGGGCACTCGGATACACAGCTCTGGCAATGAATTCACAAGGAAACAGCAGAAAACACAGCAGAGTGAGTGATGGCATGAGGGTGTATGGTAGGCTGGTGAGGTGTGAGTGTACAGCAGGGCAAACGTGGGCGAGGCAAGGAACGGCCACTTCCTCCTCTTCTCCCACAAACACAGAGCCACGCACACTGGACGCAGAAATCACCACAAAACTCACCTCTGGCTTGCTGAAATAGCTGTGCTGAGCTGAACAACAACAGCAGAACATACAAGTGACGCTGAACACATGACTTGAGAAACAGCGTGGGACGCTGTAACGTGGGGTCACTGGGACGCCACTTACAATTCTCGAAGAAATTCGGCAAATTTCGGCTAGATCCTGCTTGTACCTGTGTCTGGATGCTGAAACATGCAGACACAACATCAGGATAACTTGTTGAGAGATGGATGTTTCTAGTGTAGGGTGATAAAGTAAACACAACTTCATTCCATTTCCTTCCTCTCTCCAGGCAAACACACTTGCTGCGACCACCGCTTCCCACCAATGTGAACGAGATTATTTGGTGATGCTGCAGCGGAGTGGGGTTCAATGATAAACATCTTTGGAGGCTTCCTACTTTATTTGCAAAGTCGTGGTGGGTACACAGGCTTGTGTGTTTGTGTCCATGGCCCGGGAGAGCCATGCCCACGAGGGAGAAAGGGAGTAGACTTGTTGACTGCTTCTAGGCCGCTGAGTGAGTAAGTGGGACCAGCGTCCCACTGACCTGGGCAAGCCTAAAGAGGGCAGCACCTGAGTGCCACGAAATATGAACTAAGCTGGCAGACAGCATAGGCTGTCTGTGCAGACAGTACAGGCTGTCTACAGTTATGTGTTTTTATATCAAATACTGTCATATTAAGGATGATAAATTTTTGTTTATTTATTTTATCTCGAACTCCCATGTTACTACACTGATATAAGGCCAATCAGTGTTTTGTAATAATCCTCGTACTCATTTTCTCTTGCATCGATCTCTCGGTCTGCTCTTCAACTGTACTAGACTTCACCTGGTCTGTCCTCCCGGACTTGCACGGCAGTGATCATTTTCCAATCATCCTTACTTCTCCCTTGTATTCACCACCTCCTCGTAGCCCACTCTGGCAATTTGACCGAGCAAATTGGGACCTTTACTAGCATCTAACTGCTTTTAGGGATGTTCCTTCTTCATCCACCATTGATGAGCTTTTACACCTCTTCTGGACCTCAGTTTTAACTGCAGCTTCATATTTTATACCCTAAACCTCGGGCAGGCATTCTCAGAAGTGCGTGCCTTGGTGGTCTCCTGCTCGTGCTTGGGCAGTACATTTGAAATGTGCTTGGGGCAGGACCGGTACAATAGAACCACAGACTCCTTGATTTTAAGCAGAAGAGAACAATTGCTCTCCGTGTTATCCGTGATGCTAAATGCACTTGCTGCGGGATTGTTTCTACTGTCACTTCTGCTTCCTCTGAGTGCAGTCTGGAAAAAAGTACGGAAACTGAGTGGAAAATACTTTACCGACGCAGCTCCTGTTCTTCAGGTTGCTGGTGTTGATATTGCAAACCATCTTGATGTTACCACCGAAATTGGTAATCATTTTGTCCGTATTTCTCAAGGGCTTCTCCTATGCCCCTTCTTTCATTTCTCAGTCTGCCAGAGAGTTAGAGCCCTTAAACGTTTCTTCTATCAGAGAAGAATCATATAATGTGCCTTTTACACTTCTGGAACTGGAGGCAACACTCAGCTTGCCGGTCATCGGCAGCTGGGCTAGACGGCATTCATATTCGTATGCTACAGCATTTACATCAGTCAGCCCTTGCAACCAGTCCTTTTACGACTCTTTAATCTTATTTGGTCACAAGGAGTTCTTCCCCAGCTGTGGAAATCTGCCATTGTTCTCCCTTCCCACAAATCGGGTACTATGGGACATGATGCCTCCCATTATCGCCCCATTGCACTTACCAGTGCATTTTGCAGGGTGATGGAACGTCTGGTAAATAGACGTTTGATGTGGTATTTAGAGACACAAAACAATCTCTCCAATAGTCAATATGGGTTTCGCAAGGGCCTTTCTACCATTGTCCCCTTACTATGCTTAGTTACGCATGTTCGTAATGCCTTTGCCAATAACCATTCAGTTGTCGCCATCTTTTTTACCTTGTGAAGGCATATGACACAACTTGGGTTTAAATTTTCTAATACTAAAACTTGCCAAATTACTTTCACTAGTCGTTCTGTCGTCTCTGATCACTCATTGTACCTATATTGCTCGCATATCCCAGAACGTGAAACGGTCAGGTTTCTCAGCTTCTGCGTGACCGTAGGATTAGATTTTTTAGATTTTGCTGGCTAGCTATCTCCTGTGGACGTAGCGCGAGAGCATATGGATACACAAAAGTAGGTTATCCTGGAAACCTCATATTACCTCTCTGAAGGCAACTTGTCATTACCGGCTGAACCTCCTTAAAACCCTCACTCACCTTCATGGGGGGCAGGTCGTAGAACTCTCCTTCGACTTCATTCGGTTCTAATTTTATCGAAACTCGATCATGGCGACCAGATACTCAGCGGCCTCTCCTGAAACTCTCTCTAGCCTTAATCCCATCCATCACCACGGATTATGTTTATACCTCTGGTCGCTCTTCACCAGTTGAGAGCCTCTCTGCAGATGTGAATATTCCATCCTTGTCCAATCGCCATGATGCTCATTGCCTTCACTATTATGTTCGATCTCATGACCTCCACAATCCTTCCATATATAGGATAGTCACTGATGTAAGTAGACATTCTTTAGTTGTTCGTCGCCACTGTTTACTCCGTCCCTTTTATCTTCACCTACATTCACTCTTGTCTACTCTTCATTTACCACCATTCTATGTTCATGTAGCACCTCACTTTTCCCTACCCTCTTGGGAAGTTCTAACGGTTCATGTCTGTTCTTTCCCACTGCCATGCGTGAAAGCCCAACTGCCTATGGTGGCTTCTCACTCCCTTTTTCTTAATCACTTCCGATCTCATTCTCATGCCTTCAGTGTACACCGATGGTTCCAAGTCTTCAGACGGCATCGGATTCGCATCATTGTTTCTGGACAGTGTCGTGCGAGGGCATTTATTTTCCCCGGCTAGCATTTTTATGGTTGAATTGAATGCCATTCTCGTAGCACTTATCCGTATTGCATCAATGACTGTCACTATTTGTGGTCATTTCAGACTCCCTTAATGCTTTACAGGCTATACAAAAATCTGATTCACCTCATCCCCTGGTTCTTCATATCCAAGTTTGCTGATGCTGTATCTCCAGCAAGCACAAAAATATTGTTGTTTGTTGGGTCCCTGGTCATGTTAAGATAAGATAAGATAAGATTTCGTTCGAATTTTTAACCCCGGAGGGTTAGTCACCCAGGATAACCCAAGAAAGTCAGTGCATCATTGAGGACTGTCTAACTTATTTCCATTGGGGTCCTCAATCTTGTCCCCCAGGATGCGACCCACACCAGTCGACTAACACCCAGGTACCTATTTGCTGCTAGGTGAACAGGACAATAGTGTAAGGAAACGTGTCGAAATGTTTCCACCCGCCTGGAATCGAACCCGGGCCCTCTGTGTGAGAAGCGGGAGCTTTAGCCACCAGGCCACCGGGCCAGGGCAATGAACAGGCAGACACTGCTGTGCAGTTAGCAGTAAATGACCTCCCAGTTTCATATAGAGGTGTTCCATTCACTACTTTACTGTAGTTGCTACCCACCTTTGCACCCATTGGCAACAACATTGGTCTGATCTGCTCCATAATAAAGTACATTCTATTAAGCTGAGTATAGGTTTCTGGCCATCTTCTTATCAATGTCGATGTTGGTGGGAGACTACTCTCTCCCATCTTCGCATCGGCCACACTCGTCTTACTCACGGGTATCTCATGGAGAGGTGCCTGTTCCACTCTGTGAGAATTGTCATTTTCCAGTTTCTGTTAACCACATTCTGTTGGACTGCCCACTCTATCAACGAGCACGCAGAATTTACCTCCGACATCGTCACCTCTCTACAGCCCTTATTTTACCTTCCTTTCTTGCTGATGGACCCTCCTTTAACCTGGACTCTCTCGTTGCTTTTGGGCAGCAACTGATTTACTGCACAAACTCTGATGATGACGCCTCTAGTACTCATCACAGCATTTTCTACCTCAATCTCTTGCTACCCTAGTGGAAGTTTTAGCAGTAAAGGTCGAGAACCAAAACCTAGTCATTGTGGTAGTCTACAAGCCTCCGGATGCAACATCCCAGCAATTCCAGGAACAGCTGTTAAAAATTGACCACTGTCTGGAAAATCTTCCAGCTCCTGCACCCAACATCTTGCTCCTGGGGGATTTCAACTTAAGGCACCTGAAATGGAGGAATATAGCAAATAATATTGTTGCAGTAATAACACCAGGAGGCAGCTCTGATGAAAACTCACACTCACACGAGCTTTTAAATCTCTGCACAAAATTCAATTTAAACCAGCAAATAATAGATCCTACTAGACTGGAGAATACACTAGACCTCATCTTCACTAACAATGATGATCTGATAAGAAATGTCACCATATCAAAAACAATATACTCAGATGACAACATAATTGAGGTTCAGACATGTATGCGTGGAGCCCCAGACCGACATAATGAGACTAGTCACGAGGGAGCATTCACCAAATTCAACTTCAATAACAAAAACATAAAGTGGGACCAAGTAAACCAAGTCCTAACCGATATAAGCTGGGAAGATATACTAAGCAACACAGACCCCAACTTATGCCTAGAACAGATTAACTCGGTGGCACTCGATGTATGCACAAGGCTTATTCCTCTAAGAAAAAGGAGGAGTAGATGTAAAATAGAAAGAGACAGGCGCTCCCTTTACAGGCGACGGAAAAGAATAACAGAGCGGTTAAAAGAGGTCAATATATTTGAAATGCGAAGGGAGACACTGGTCAGAGAAATAGCAAGCATCGAACTTAAGCTAAAAGAATCCTTTAGGAGTCAGGAATCGCGGGAAGAACTAAAAGCCATAAATGAAATCGAAAGAAACCCTAAGTATTTCTTCTCCTATGCCAAATCAAAATCGAGAACAACGTCCAGTATTGGGCCCCTACTTAAACAAGATGGGTCCTACACAGATGACAGCAAGGAAATGAGTGAGCTACTCAAGTCCCAATATGACTCAGTTTTTAGCAAGCCGCTAACCAGACTGAGAGTCGAAGATCAAAATGAATTTTTTATGAGAGAGCCACAAAATTTGATTAACACAAGCCTATCCGATGTTATCCTGACGCCAAATGACTTCGAACAGGTGATAAATGACATGCCCATGCACTCTGCCCCAGGGCCAGACTCATGGAACTCTGTGTTCATCAAGAACTGCAAGAAGCCCCTATCACGAGCCTTTTCCATCCTATGGAGAGGGAGCATGGACACGGGGGTCGTCTCACAGTTACTAAAAACAACAGACATAGCCCCACTCCACAAAGGGGGCAGTAAAGCAACAGCAAAGAACTACAGACCAATAGCACTAACATCCCATATCATAAAAATCTTTGAAAGGGTCCTAAGAAGCAAGATCACCACCCATCTAGAAACCCATCAGTTACACAACCCAGGGCAACATGGGTTTAGAACAGGTCGCTCCTGTCTGTCTCAACTATTGGATCACTACGACAAGGTCCTAAATGCACTAGAAGACAAAAAGAATGCAGATGTAATATATACAGACTTTGCAAAAGCCTTCGACAAGTGTGACCATGGCGTAATAGCGCACAAAATGCGTGCTAAAGGAATAACAGGAAAAGTCGGTCGATGGATCTATAATTTCCTCACTAACAGAACACAGAGAGTAGTCGTCAACAGAGTAAAGTCCGAGGCAGCTACGGTGAAAAGCTCTGTTCCACAAGGCACAGTACTTGCTCCCACCTTGTTCCTCATCCTCATATCCGACATAGACAAGGTTGTCAGCCACAGCACCGTGTCTTCCTTTGCAGATGACACCCGAATCTGCATGACAGTGTCTTCCATTGCAGACACTGCAAGGCTCCAGGCGGACATCAACCAAATCTTTCAGTGGGCTGCAGAAAACAATATGAAGTTCAACGATGAGAAATTTCAATTACTCAGATATGGTAAACATGAGGAAATTAAATCTTCATCAGAGTACAAAACAAATTCTGGCCTGGGAGCGCTTGAGGTTCCTCTACCCCTGCACTATCCACTGCGCTGCTACACTCCATGACCTACTAATCATCCCTCTCCCTCTTGCTACCCATTACCCTTGCATCCTTCCCCGCCCAGCGGTGCTGTATGACCCTTGTAGATTTAGTGTTTTTTTATTATAATAATTACAATTTTAGCAGTTTTTTGTGAGTGCAGTAATATATTATAAATGTGGGAAAATATTTTATACCCGAAAAGCCGTGCATAATTAGTGATTTTGCATATAGCTTGTACCCTTTGCAACTATTGTATTTGTAACTATATGTATTTGTAACTTTAGTAAACTCTCAAAATAAAATAAATTTATAGGTATTTCATGCATAAATTGGCCCGTGGACTACAGAAAGTAATTTAAACTACATCACTAATGCATCTTATTGATCCGTGTACTGTGTAGGTTAACTTGAGCACTGGCAGCATTTAGAGTGCAATATTGTGCATTACTATTTTTAAAATGCTATAAATCGTTTTTCTGGTTATTTTCATTCCGGGTTAATGGTGAAAACTTAATACTTTGTCTTTGTCTGTGATGTATCTTACCTGCTTTCATAACTTTGATAGTGTTTTCATTTGGAAATAGGATAAAATATCTTAATTAGATTGTTCATGGTATTGTCTCCTCATCTTCGTTATTTCATTTTTTTTTTTGGAGAAGTTTAGTTGGTGGAGACCAGTGTAGGTGAGGCAATAATAAAACGCAAGCTATTAATACTTTAGTGTTATACAAGTAATATTAGCAGTTTATACAACATTCATCTAGTAGATTGTAGATCCTTCAAGATTATTATTTTTATGAATATTATTTTTTGGGGGAAAATCTCTCTAGGCTGGAATACTGCTGTACACTAATGGTCCCCTTCAATGCTGGCGACATTACAGACCTGGAGAGTGTACAGAGAACATTCACGGCACACATAAGTTCGATAAGGCACCTAAACGACTTGGAACGGTTGAAGGTCCTTGATCTGTATTCCCTGGAACACAAGCGAGAGAGATACATGATAATACACACTTGGAAGCTCCTGGTGGGAGTGGTACCAAACTTGCACACGAAAATCACTCCCCTATGAAAGCAAAAGACTCGGCAGGAGATGCAACGTTCCCCCCGATGAAAAGAAGCGGCGCCACGAGTACACTGAGAGACAACACAGTGTAGACAGCCTTTACTGTCAGCACAGACAGCCTATGCTGTCTGCCAGCTTAGTTCATATTTTGCGGCACTTAAGTGCTGCCCTCTGTAGGCCTACCCAGGTCAGTGGGTCGCTGGGTCCACTCGCCCTCACTTCAAGGCCGACTGACTCGAGAGGTACGAGTGCTCCCCTCCACGGACTGGCTATCGATCATTCCCTCATATTGCCCGTTGTGTACTCACTCCTATCCAATTAAAGCCAAACTAGTCAAAAAAAAAAAAAAAAAAAATAAAAAAAAAAAAAAAAAACTCTCCCATCCTGAGGAAGAGAAAACTGGCTTGCCCGCTTCATTGAGGAGAGAGCCCGGAGACGTCAGCACTGGAACTAAAATCTTCTATATACAGGTTGTCCACAGGGCTGAACATCAGGCTTGATTACTCGTCTACGAACGTTGTTGCACCCTCACATCTGCAAACAATGACTGACAGTAGCATTTCCTAAGGTGTGACATATGACTCGGAGGGCAGCACTGCCCTGACCGTAATACAGCGTAAAACAGGCTTTAAAAGCGACACTGGGTGCACATACCTACAATAATACTATGTCCATGGAATTCATTATACTCTGGGTACCCTTCTAAAATTATTTGCATATTTACATGATGTTGTCCACCCTGACTCCATTATCAGCTAACTGTACAATGTGTGTGCATTTATACCCATTTCTGCAAGCAAACAATTAGCATAACTAGCGTAGGAGTCTGACAAGTCAGTAGGTACGTCAATGTCACAGAAATGTACTGTTGTCCTGGGTCGCAGGCCATAAGTATGGAGCCTTACTGGGCTGTCTTCAGTAACAGTAGTAGTGGGAGAAGAAGTAGACGGGTTGTCCCTAGCATTGGTCTGATTGTGGCGTTGCAACGCACGCGACTCCAGCTCTGCTTCGGCTTGTACATGGTCCACGTACTTCATGTGATCAAGGTGGGCTTCTTTGATAGTTCCAGTAGCAATCTCCCTCACCTCGAACTTATTGCCACGGAGCTGTCGGAGGACACAGTAAAGACCCACGAATTTTGGGACAAGTTTGTGCATACCTGGGGTCTGTGCCGTGTTGCACAGCTGGTGGACCCCGGCAGAACCATATACCAACTGGTGATACTGGAGTCCATGATACCAGCTACTCTTAGGTTGATCCACGATGTCCCAGGTGTAGCGCACCCCGGGAAAGACCGCAGTATCAAACAGGCACGAATGAAATATTTCTGGCCTAAGATGGCAGCGGACATTGCCAAGCATGTACACTAGTGTGTTGTTTGCCTACAGCACAAGGGTACCGTTACAGGTCCTAACCCCATTCTAAAGTATCCCATTACAAAGGAGCCCTGGGAGAGAACTTCTGTCGACCTGTTGACGAACTTCTTGACCTCGGAGAAGGGAAATAAGCACTTGCTTGTAATGGTAGATAACCTGACGCGGTACAGTGAATTAGTACCCATTCCTGATAAAACTGCTGAGACTGTTGCTAATGCTTTCCGTGAGAATGTCGTTCTCCGTCATACCTGCCCACGTGTCCTTCTGTCAGACAATGGGTCTGAGTTCATAAACGCCATAATGCAGGATCTTTGCTCCAGATTTAACATTCACCAATCGCCAGTAGCTCCACGCCACCCTGCGAATAATGGTCTTGCTGAACGTACAAATCGCAAAGTCCTGGAGGTGCTCAGGGTAACCGTTAACCCAAGTTGTACTACATGGGATGAGGCTATCCCAGATGTTCAGAGTACATTAAACTCCTCCCTCAACAGCTCGATCAGTGAGATACTTCATTTCGCTTTGTATGGCTATGACAAGCGCTTACCGTACGAAATTCTGTTTGCTCTGCCTCGACCTACTTATGGCACTGATAACCCCAGTGTAGTAAAGATGCGGACAACGCAGCTTGTTTTCCAGCGGGTACGAGAGAACCTTATGAAAGCTACTGATAGGTTCACGTCTGAGCGCAATGCCCTCGCCAAGGAAAGCAAAGTGGAACCAGGTTGCAAAGTTATGGTGCCCAACCCGGGGCAGACCCCAGGTATGCACAAACTTGTCCCAAAATTCGTGGGTCCTTACTGTGTCCTCCGACAGCTCCGTGGCAATAAGTTCGAGGTGAGGGAGATTGCTACTGGAACTATCAAAGAATCCCACCTTGATCACATGAAGTATGTGGACCATGTGCAAGCCGAAGCAGAGCTGGAGTCGCGTGCGTTGCAATGCCACAATCAGACCAATGCTAGGGACAACCCGTCTACTTCTCCCACTACTACTGTTACTGAAGACAGCCCAGTAAGGCTCCATACTTATGGCCTGCGACCCAGGACAACAGTACATTTCTGTGACATTGACGTACCTACTGACTTGTCTGACTCCTATGCTAGTTATGCTAATTGTTTGCTTGCAAAAATGGGTATAAATGCACACACATTGTATAGTGAGTTGATAATGGAGTCAGGGTGGACAACATTATATAAATATGCAAATAATTTTAGAAGGGTACCCAGAGTATAATGAATTACATGGACATAGTATTATTGTAGGTATGTGCACCCAGTGTCGCTTTTAAAGCCTGTATTACGCTGTATTACGGTTAGGGCAGTGCTGCCCTCCGAGTCATATGTCACACCTTAAGAAATGCTACTGTCAGTCATTGTTTGCAGATGTGAGGGTGCAACAGCGTTCGTAGACGAGTAGTCAAGCCTGATGTTCAGCCCTGTGGACAACCTGTATATAGAAGATTTTAGTTCCAGTGCTGACGTCTCCGGGCTCTCTCCTCAATGAAGCGGGCAAGCCAGTTTTCTCTTCCTCAGGATGGGAGAGTTTTTTTTGCCTGTTGCATTTTATGTCCATTTTTGATTTCCAAGTGAGCGAAAGCCAGTCCCTCCCTGGGGTAACTAGTGTAAGTAATTCTTTTGCACCTACGGGCCCACCAGTATTGTAGCGTCGGGACGATGCGAGGTGCGTGGCCAAGCAAATGTAGACAGCCTGTACTGTCAGCACAGACAGCCTATGCTGTCTTCCAGCTTAGTTCATATTTCGCAGCACTTAAGTGCTGCCCTCTGTAGGCCTACCCAGGTCAGTGGGTCGCTGGGCCCACTCGCCCTCACTTCACAGCCGACTGACTCGAGAGGTACAAGTGCTCCCCTCCACGGACTGGCTATCGGTCATTCCCTCACATTGCCCGTTGTGTACTCACTCCTATCCAATTAAAGCCAAAGTAGTCCACGGCCGTATCATTGCTACCTACGCTACCTCCATCGGCACTAAACCGTTGTTCAACAGCAAGAACAGCAATAAGAACAGTAAGTGTCCAGGGCCCAAGACTGTTCAACTGCCTCCCAGCATAAATAAAGGGGATTACCAATAGACCCCTGGCTGTCTTCAAGAAGGCACTTGACAGTCACCTAAAGTCAATATCTGACCAACCGGGCTGTGGTTCGTACGTCAGTTTGCGTGCGGCCAGCAGTAGCAACCTGGTTGATCTGGCCTGATCCACCACGAGGCCTGGTCTCAGACCGAGCCACGGGGGCGTTGACCCCCGAAACCCTCTCCAGTTAAATTCCAGGTAAACCCATAGGAAAAATTGATCTACAGACAAAAAGAGAATGAGGGAAAGAAGTGAGGCAAAAGCTTCCTTTTCACTTACTATATAAATATCCGTGTGCAAGAAATAAAACAGATTAAGACTAAATGCATGTGTAAGAAACATTGATAATATTGCAATAACTGAAACTTAGTTTACTTTGAAGTATAAAGACGAGCCAACTGATTATAAATTGTTCCACATCAATAGATTCAACCGGATAATGGACGGAGTTGATATGTATGTTAGCGAAATTTTAAACTTTTGCATCAGAAATTACGTATAGGTGGAAGGGACAGACTCAGAATCTGTTTGGCTGCAGTGTCTCGAAGGGCACGAAAAGCTAATCATAGGTAGGCTCTAAAATCCTGCAAACTTAGAGAGTGACCTGGGAAAATTTCTTAGGAAGAAACTGCTAAGGCATCTAAGACGAGAAAGTAGTTTTAATGGGAGAGAGAGAGTTTAACTTTAGTAAAACTGATTGGAACAATTTGATAGAAACTAGAAATTGGTGACTTCTTTGAAATTGCTCTGAAATGCTGTTTAAAACAGTCCGTCAGAACCAGCTAGAGGATATAACATGCTAAACTTTGTTCTGGCAAACAAGAATGTTCTTATAGACAATCATGAGATGAACGAAGAGCTTGGAGAAAATGATCACAAATCACTTATTGTTCAAGAGTTCTAAAAGAATGTAAAGGGGCATTTAACAATCTTAATTAGCTAGTCTCTTCAAGATATCACTACAAAAGTGAATCGTAGCGGATAAGTGGAAAATGGCAAATGTGATATTCATTTACCAAGTGGAAGATAGGTTCTTAGTTTAAAATTATAGACCAGTCAGCCTAACCATGTTTGTGAGAGAGTTGATGGAATTAATAATTGCTGATGTGATTCAAAGCCACCGTGGCAGATATAATTTGATCAGCGAGTCTCAGACCGGGTTTACAATGGGGCGTTCTTGTCATACTAATTTAATTACTTTTTTCATTAATGTATATGAGGTAGTAGACCAAAATCATGAATACGATATTGCATATACGGAATTCAATAAAACCTCTGATAAAACACCACACGGGAGACTGATTTAAAAATTAGCGGCACATTGTATAGGAGAAAATATCTCTTGGGTCGAGGCAAGGCTGACCGATGGGCAACAGGAATTTCATTAACAGGGAAAAGCTAGAATGGTGGACCTATTAAGAGTGGTGTGCCACAGAGGTCAGTGTTAAGACCCTTATTATTCACAATTTGCTTAAACAGCATAGATGAGAGAATAGTGACCTAAGTAACTCTGACGATGACACTAAAATAGGACGTCATTTTTTTGAAGAGAACAGAAAATAACAGGATGACTTGGATAGGTTGATGAAGCTGTAACAGAAGTGGCAGATGCAGTTTTATGCAGACAATTATAAAGTTCGAATCCTAGGAAAAAAAAGAAACTAAGACACTTGGAAACTAAATAATGTACATCTAAGTCGAAGTGATTGCGAAAAAAATGATTTAGAGGTTTTAGTTAGAAATATAAAGGGAAGTCAGTGGTATATAAGTGTCCATGAAAACGGCTTCATTTGAAGAAGAATAAATAATAGAATTCCTCGGCTTTATATACTGTGATTTAGACCTTATTTAATATATGCTGTGTAAAATTATTGACTGTGTGACTGTTGACGGTACAGTGACTGTGGGAGTGCTGACAGTACATTGACTGTCACTGCTGATATTACATTGACTATGGCTGCTGACAGTACATTGACTATGGCTGCTGACGGTACATTGTGACTGCTGACAGTATATTAACTGTGACTTCTGGTGGTATATTCACTGCGTGACTGCTGACAGTACATTAACTGTGGGACTGCTGACAGCACATTGTGTGAGCGCTTACGGTACACTGATTGTGTGGCTGCTGACAGTACACTCATTGTGTAACAGCTGACAGTACACTGACTGTGAATGCTGACAGTACACTGATTGTGCGACTCCTGAGAGTACACTGCGACTGCTGACAGAGTACACTGTGACTGCTGACAGAGTACAGAGTACACTGTGACTGCTGACAGTATGCTGACTATGGCTGCTGACAGTACACTGTGTGACTGCTGACAATACACTGTGTGACTGCTGACAGTACGCTGACTATGGCTGCTGACAGTACGCTGACTGTGTGGATGCTGACAGTAACTTGAAACATTTCTCGCAATTTCTTGTGGATTTTCCTGTTCAGATACACCCTTCAACTCTCCATTTCCTCGGATCAAACACGTTTACCTCCCAATCCTAAGGCGCTGTAAGACTGAGAAGTCCAGTTTCAACTTAAACTTGTACTCTATATTATATTGCAGTAATAATACTACTACTATTAAGAGTAATAATAATAATAATAATAATAATAATAATAATAATAATAATAATAATAATAATAATAATAATAATAATAATAATAATAATGCAGAGTATGAAGCTTAAATTTGTCTTGAGGAACTTTAAGCAAACACATGCAGTCTGAAAGCTAAGCAAGCACTTATAAGATACAGCCTGAAGCGACACTATCTTGCTGGAAGCAGAGAAAGCCACTCCCCACACATCAAGAACCACGATGTAATATTTCGTAGAAATTTATGAACTTTAGTTGAAATATATAAGCTGTTTATATATATATATATATATATATATATATATATATATATATATATATATATATATATATATATATATATATATATATATATATGTGTGTGTGTGTGTGTGTGTGTGTGTGTGTGTGTGTGTGTGTGTGTGTGTGTGTGTGTGTGTGTGTGTGTGTGTGTGTGTGTGTGTGTGTGTGTGTGTGTGTGTGTGTGTGTGTGTGTGTGTGTAGCTTGGATTATCAACACAGTAAGTGTTTTTTTTTTATGTAAGAAGCGTAGTTTAAGTACCACATGAAGAACAAAGCAAAACGTTGTAGACAGGTTGAATACTGCGAAAATGATGAAGCTACAACTGCTACGCACTGGAGGACACATGGTAGGCGTAGCCGGCCGGGTGGTGGGAGGATGATGGGTTGGGTGCCACTTTGGTTGGCTTCACAGGCGGCAAAAGGGAGGTGCAAACCAGGCTCTTCCAGTCCAGCTCCTCCATCCTCATGAACTGTAGCACAACAACACCATCAGCCAGGGGTTGAGGCCAGTGGGAGGGGTCAGCCAAGGGTGTTAGGGACTGGTAGTGGTGGAGGGCAGTGGAGTGAGCACAGTACATCAGCAGGAGGGCAGGCAATGGATGGAGTAGGGCACTAAGAGGGACTGGCAGCAGAAGGGAAGAGTGAGTGGAAGACGAGATTGGAAAAGTTTAACAGTTCAATATTAGGACAATGAAGGGAGTTAAAAAGGGAACAGGGCAGTTAGTGTTGGGAACACAGTTGTAACACAAAGACTGAGAGACTAATAAGGTAAGCAGATAAATAATGATAACAGACTTTCTGTGTATTGAACACAGAGATGCAAACAAACTGGTATGAAGGAATGACCTTAGAACAAAAGAGTTCTTGGTATTAGCAATGTATTAGTAATACAATAGTAAAGACAATAATAGATAGTACAAACTCACAAAGAATGAAGAAAAATTAATCACATGAGAAACCGAGGCAGAGAGAAGGGTTGAGAGAAAATATGAATAAATAGCAGTTTGTTGTCAGCTAAATGCTAATAATATATAAATGAAAGGACATGGAAAGTGTAAGCATGGGTGTCCGCTGGGTAATGCGGATAATACAGCTGGGAAGAGCTGCCTCTTTCCGTGGATCAAACCTATGCAGTACAAACAGCCATACTAATCGCTTGCCTAGCCCTTGTCCTTCCTCCCCTGGCAACCCTTCAACTCCTGGAAAAGTCCCAGCAGACGCCCATGCGAGTAGCAATTTTTTATTTAAAAAATTAAACACAAACACAATGTAGAGGTGAAAATGGTAGCCAATTGCACCACCAAGACTCTGGTATAGAAAGAATATTATTAGTAAAGTTATTTAGCACAGGGCAGAAGATGATGGCCAAACTAAGGTCACAAAAACGTAGTATATAATTAGAACAATAAACAGGATGCGCTATTAATGGGCCATATAGATTTAGCTCCTCTTTTTTATGAATAGGATAATAATACTGATAATAATAAAAAATAATAAACAAATTGAAATATCTGGCGCTTTTAGGGGAGTTCATTACAGAAGTTTAGTTCACTCCACTGTATTCACAGACTTTTCAGTCACATTAAGGAGCCCTACAATAAATAAAGCTACAAGAGGAGGCACTGTACATTGCCAGGGTTCTTACGAGCATTATGCTAACATATTTTAATATAACTGAACTTGAGTGTGCTCCCATATTCCTTCCTTTTCAAGGGACGCTCTTTGGCACGGTGAAGAGGCTCTTGGTCTAAGGAATAAGACCTTTTGGTCTCCTTCCTCAGACTGAACCTAATTACCCCCGAATCCTCCCTTCCCTATCCCATCCTTCCCATCCTTCCTTTTTCCCTTTCCTCCTTCTCCTCCTCCTCCTTCCCATCCCTCCCTTATTCCTTTCTATTTTCAGCCTTCGGGATGCTTCCCACAGGCACTCTAGGTCCTAGGTAGGGTGAAGGGTCCATCCCATTCCATTGGGGTCCTTGGCGGTGGTGTAGTTTGCCGTGGAATCTGGATCACCAGGAGGTGTCCCGGTTCCTCTCTGGTCTCCCGGAGGGGTGGCTTTGGGTGTCTTTTGGGTGATGAGTGCATCTCTGGATGCTGCCTGTCGGATTCCGGGGGTGGTGGCCGAAGGAGGTATGCTCTGTGGTGGATGTCCGGCTGCCTTCTCTTTTGTCCACTGAGGTGGCTCGGTGGATGTGAGGTTGCTATCCCGGATTGCTGGTTTACTGGTATGAAGGGTAGGGTGTGGCACGGGTTCCTTGCTGCATCTGCACTACTTGCGGTGCTAGGGTCCTTTTGTGTCTGGAGTGGGATTTACGGCCCTTTTTTGCCTCCTAGGAGCTATTCCTCCACGTTCCTCCCCCTTTTTTTTCTTTTTTTTTCATCTTTTTTTATCTACAAAACAAAAGAAAGAAGTGACATAACTATTGAGTCCCAAATAAATGAACCTGCTCCCCCCATGCTCCTTACTGATATACTGCACCCTGTTCCGATCTTGCCTCGTTATTTGACCACTCTTTGGACATTTCTAATGCCACTGTACCTCCTGCTGATGCTGTTTCATCACCAGCTTCAGGTACTGGGTTCCGACTGACTCCCTTGATACGTCTGACCTCCGCTCTTCTTTGACTATGCTTCCGGGTTCTCCCTCTATGGTGCGGCAATTTTCGAATCGCCCGCCCTTCCCACATTGGACCAACTCTGGTCCTACACCTAAACGCCCAAGACCATTACCTGATACTTCTTCACTTCCTTCTCATTCTACTTAGAAAAGACCGGCTCGTCACACACTCCCTATGTTTTAAAATACACAATGGACTAAGGTTTTACTCTACGACCAACTTCCTCTACTGCCTATCTTTCCGACCATAGTATTGGCAAGACGCTCCTATGCCATGTTGGTAGAGATATATCCTTTAATGCTCTCAAGAGTGGTACACACATCATCACTGTCCAGAATGCTAACGAAGCTCACGATCTTTTTCTCCTTACAACTATCGATACTATTCCTGTAACTATGGAAAAACATCATTCCCTCAGTTCTTGTGGTGGTACTGTCATTCTGCCCCATACCATTGTCCAATAGAATTTCCAGACATGTGGTGATGACATCCTGGAACAGATTGAACTCCAAGACCTCCCAATCGTCAAAGTAGACAGTTACGTCCTCCCTGCCCGTAGGCGGAGACGATTCCCTTGCAATGTATCTCGTTTAACTTTTGACTGCTGTGAGCTTCCATCCTCTGTATATATTGCAGGACACCGTTTACATATTCAATAGGTGAATCCTACACTGCATTTTGGTCATCCAGCAAAATATTGCAAGTCCATGGCCGAATGCCCAGTCTGTGGTGCCGACGACCATACCAATATGTCATATAGTCTACCTCTCTCATGCCTTAATTGTCATTAGGCTCATCCATCTTACTCTTGGCATTGCCAAGTTTACTTAAATAAACGTGAAATACGTTGTCTCAAAGAGGCAGGATACCTCCCACATGCTATGGCAGTCTCTCATCTAAGCCTCCAAGGGAGACTTCCCCATATTTCTTATTCTCGAGTTGCTAAACATCCTCCCTCCTCTGGGGTCCCAACTCCTGCAGCCTCCTATGTGGTCACCCCTTCCAGTCACCCCTGTCTCTAATTCATTTGCTGTCCTGGACTCAGAGGTCCTTACCTCGACACCTCATTCTGTTCTCACCTCTTCCTCTTCTCATTCATAAGTTTCTGTCTACAAGACCTCGTACAACACCTACTCCCCATCGCTCCTCTCCGAATTCCACAACATCCCCATTGTTAAAATCTCCTTTAACACCTCCTTCCCTTCTGCAACCTGCACATTTTTCCTTCCCAGTCTCTGTACTCGGTTCTTCACCTCTAACTGGCTCTGTTACGAGTGTGGAAGTTCATCCTTCTCCTTGTACAGTACCTTCTTCCTCTCCTGTCCCTTCCGAAGCTTCTTCCCCGGTTTCCTCTTCCCTTTTGTCGTCCCCCTTCCTACTTTGGTACAGTCCATTGTCACCCTGATCTTTACTCACCCTCCTTCTTCCATCTCCAATATTGTGCCACATACAACGTCCTTGTCCTCTGAAACACTTGAAGCTATCTCAGAATATACTGAGGAGACTAGACCATTGATGGACTCTGATCCACCTCCTGCTGTTCCTCCTCTTCACTCTTCTCTGTCTACACAACTTCTTTCTTCACAGTGTCCTAATTCTTTGCTGCTTAAAAGTTATCTGCAACCTCCACATGTGGAGTTTTCTAAACCTACTAATCCGTAGATACCTCTACCTTCAGATTTCTTGTATCTTTCTCTTCACAAATTATGGCTTATTTAGAATGGAATATCCACAGCCTCAGAAGTAACCGGGGTGAGCTTCAGGTGTTACTCTCCCAGTTTTTCCCTGTTTGTGTTGTTTACAAGAACCTTAATTACGCTCCGCTGTTATCCATCCCAGCTCGGGGCTATGATTTATTATATTCATCGTATCCTTTTCCCGATTGAACCTTTAATGACAGTGCACTTCTTATATGCATCAGTATTCCATACCGTCAACTCTTTGTTCATATTTCACTGCATTGCACTGCAGCCCGTATCCACTTGAATGAGTGGTATACAATTTGTTTTTTGTATCTCTCTCCTTCTCGGGCATTATCTATTCCAGATGTTGCATTTCTGGTTTCTTCCTTACCTCCACCACTTCTGTTATTTGGCGATTTTAATGCTCACCATTTCCTCTGGGGATGGGGGGTCTCACTGTGACTCCCATGGTACTCAGTTAAAGGCTTTTCTTCCTTCTCTCGCTCTCCATATTTTAAATACAGGTACTCCCATCCATTTTGATCCTCATACTCATTCTCTCTCTCTTGCATCGATCTCTCGGTCTGCTTTTCCTCAACTGTACTAGACTTCACATGGTCTGTCCTCCCAGACTTACATGACAGCGATCATTTTCCAATCATCCTTACTTCTTCGTATTCGCCACCTCGTAGCCCATGCTGGCACTTTTACGGAGCAAATTGACACTTTACTTTGCATCTAACTGCTTTTAGTGAGGTTCCTTCTTCGTCCTCCATTGATGAGCTTTTACAACTCTTCTTGACCTCAGTTTTAACCGTAGCTTCACATTCTATACCTGGAAAGAGAGTTCCGGGGGTCAACGCCCCCGCGGCCCGGTCTGTGACCAGGCCTCATGGTGGATCAGGGCCTGGTGAACCAGGCTGTTACTGCTGGCCACATGTAATCCAACGTACGAACCGGCTGGTCAGGTACTGACTTTAGGTGCCTGCCCCATGCCTTCTTGAAGACAGCCAGGGGTCTATTGGTAATCTCCCTGATGTATGCTGGGAGGCAGTTGAACAGTTTTGGGCGCCTGACAATGATTGTGTTGTCTTTTACCAAGCTAGTGCAACCCCCGTTTTTCACTGGGGGGGATGTTGCACTGTCTGCCGAGCCTTTTGCTTTCGTAGGGAGTGATTTTCGTGTGCAATTTTGGTACTAGTCCCTCTGGATTTTCCATGTGTGTATATAATCCTAGACTCCCTGGAACATCCGTTCTAGGGAGTACAGCTTTAGGAACTTCAAGTGGTCCTAGTAATTGAGGTGTTTTATCGCAGTTATGTGTGCTGTGAAGGTTTTCTGTACATTTTCTAGGTCAGCAATTTCACCTGCCTTGAAAGGTGCTGTTACTGTGCAGCAATATTCCAGCCTAGATAGAACAAGCGACCTGAAGAGTGTCATCATGGGCTTGGCATCCCTAGTTTTGAAGGTTCTCAGTATCCATCCTGTCATTTTTCTTGTACATGTGATTGATGCAATGTTATGGTCCTTGAAGGTGAGATCCTCCGACATGATCACTCCCAGGTCTTTGACATTAGTTGTTCGCTCTGTTGTGTGGTTGGAATTTGTTTTATACTCCGATGTAGCTTTAATTTCCTCTTGTTTTCCATATCTGAGTAATTGAAATTTATCATCAATGAACTTCATATTGATTTCTGAAGCCTATTTAAAGATTTAGTCGATGTCCGCCTGGAGCCTTGCAGTGTCTGCAATGGAGGACACTGTCATGCAACTTCGGATGTCATCTGCAAAGGAAGACACGAAGCTGTTGCTTACATCTCTGTCTATGTCCGATATGAATATGAGGAACATGATGGGGGTGAGTACTGTGCCTTGTGGAATAGAGCTTGTCACCACAGCTGCCTCAGACTTTACGCTGTTGGCTGCTATTATTTGTGTTCTATTTGTTAGGAAATTATAGATCCATCTACCGACTTTTCCTGTTATTCCATCATCACGCATTTTGTGCGCTATTACACCATGGTCACACTTGTCAAAGGCTTTTCCAAAGTCTGTGTATATTACATCTGCATTCTGTTTGTCTTCTAGAGCATCCAGGACCTTGTCATAGTGGTCCAGTAGTTGAGACAGACAGGAGCAGCCCTGGGTTGTGTAACTGATGGGTATCTAGATGGGTGGTGATCTTGCTTCTTAGAACCCTTTCAAAGATTTTTATGATATGGGACGTTAGCGCTATCGGTCTGTAGTTCTTTGGTATAGTTTTACTGCCCCCTTTCTGGAGTGGGGCTATGTCTGTTGTTTTTAGTAACTGTGGGACGACCCCAGTGTCCATGTTCCCTCTCCACAGGATGTTAAAAGCACGTGATAGGGGCTTCTTGCAGTTCTTGATGAGCACGGATTTCCATGAGTCTTGGCCTGGGGCAGAGTGCATGGGCATGTCATTTATCGCCTTCTCGAGGTCATTTGGCGTCAGGATAATATCAGATAGGTTTGTGTCTATCAAATTCTGTCTCTCTCACAAAAAAATTCATTTAGGTCTTCGACTCTCATTCTGGTTAGTGGCTCGCTAGAAACCGAGCCGTATTGGGACTTGAGTAGCTCACTCATTTCATCTGTGTGGGCCCAATCCCGTTTAAGCAGGGGCTCAATACTGGATGTTGTTTTAGACTTTGATTTGGCATAAGTCTCGAACAACATCCAGTATTGGGCAGGCATTCTCAGAAGTGCATGTTATGGTGGTCTCCTGCTCGTGCTAGGGCAATATGTTTGAAACGCGCTGCGTGGGTCAGGTACCGGTACAATAGAACCACAAAGAGACTCCTTGTCGCTAGCTGTGTCATCCGTGACACTAAACGCACTTGCTGGAGAGATTATGTTTTTACCATCACTTCTGTTTCCTCTATGAGTGCAGTCTGGAAAAAAGTATGGAAACTGAGTGGTTAATACTCTCTTGACCCGGATTCTGTTCTTTGGGTTGCCGGTATTGATATTGCAAACCCTCTTGACGTTGCCAACGAAATTGATGATCATCTTGTCCATATCTCTCAGGAGCTTCATTTTATGCCCCTCGTTTTGTTTCTCAAAGTCTGCCAGAAAGTTGGAGCCCTGAAACTTTTCTTCTATCAGAGAAGAATCTTATAATGTGCCTTTTGCACTTTTGGAACTGAAGGCAACACTCTCAGCTTGCCGATCATCGGCAGCTGGGCCTGACAGCATTCATATTCGTATGCTACAGCATTTCTGTCAGTCAGCCCTTGCAGTCCTCTTACGGCTCTTTAATATTATTTGGTCATAAAGAGTTCTTCCCCAGCTGTTGAAATCTGCCATTGTTCTCCCTTCCCGCAAACCGGGATGATGATGCCTCACACTATTGTCCAGCGCAGTTTGCAAGGTAATGGAACGTCTGGTAAATAGACGTTTGATGTGGTATTTAGAGACACATAACAGCCTCTCCATTAGCCAATATGGCTTTCGTAAGGGCCGTTCTACCATTGATCCCTTACTACTCTTGGATACGTATGTCCGTAATGTTTTTGCCAATAACTTCTTAGTTATCGCCATCTTCTTCGACCTTGAGAAGGCATGACACAGCTTAAAGATATATCTTGGCCCAGGCCCACTTCTTAGGCCTCTGAGGCAATCTACTATTTTTCCTTAAGAACTTCTTATCTGAAGGACATTCCAATGTTCGGGTTAATAATATGCTTTCCCCAGACTTTGTTCAAGCTGAAGGTATCCCCCAGGGGTGTGTTCTGAGCACAACACTTTTTCTCCTTGCTATAAATCATCTGGCCTCTGTTCTTCCATCCAATATTTGGTCATCACTCTATGTTGATGACTTCACTATAGCTTGTGCAGGTGCTGACTCTCACCTCATTGCAGTTTCTCTTCAGCATGTGGTCAACCGTGTTTCCTATTGGGCCACCACTCATGGGTTTAAATTTTCTAGTACTAAAACTCATCAAATTACTTTCACTAGACGCTCTGTCGTATCTGATCACCCATTGTACCTATATGGTTCGCGCATCCCAGAACGTGATACGGTCAGGTTTCTCAGCTTCTGTTTGATCGTAGGTTATCCTGGAAACCTCACATTACCTCTCTGAAAGCAACTTGCCATAAGCGGCTGAATCTCCTTAAAACCCTCACTCATCTTTCATGGGGGGCTGATTGTAGAACTCTCCTTCAACTATATTCAGCCCTAATTTTATGGCGACCTAATTTTATGACGATTATAGCGACTAGACATATTCAGCGGCCTCTCCTGCAACTCTCTCTAGCCTTAATCCCATCCATCACTAGGGATTACGTTTATGCCTCAGTGTTTTTCGCCCTTCACCAGTCGAAAGCCTCCCTGCAGAGGTGAATATTCCATCCTTGTTCGATCGCCGTGATGTTCATTGCCTTCACTATTATGTTCGATCTCATGACCTCCACAATCCTTCCATATATAGGATAGTCACTGATGTAAGTAGACGTTCTTTATTTGCTCGTCGCCATTGTTTACTCCGTCCCATTTCTCTTCGCCTATATTCGCTCTTGTCTTCTCTTCAGTTACCACCTTTCTATGTTCATGTAGCATCTCACTTTTCTCTGCCCTCTTGGGAAGTTCTGACGGTTCATGTGTTTTCTTCCCCACTGCTATGCAAGATATCCCAACTGCCTACGGTGGCTTCTCGATCTGTTTTTCTTAACCAGTTCTCGTTCTCATGCCATCGCAGTGTCCACCGATGGTTCCAAGTCTTCAGACGGCATCGGATTTGCAGCAGTGTTCTCAGACAGTGTTGTGCGAGGGCATTTATTATCCCCGGCTAGCATTTTTAAGGCTGAATCGTATGCCATTCTCGTAGCACTTGTCCGTATTGCATCTATGCCTGTGTCACCGTTTGTGATCGTTTCAGACTCCCTTAATGATTTACAGGTTATACAAAAATTTGATTCACCTCAACCCAGGTCCAGCAGTAGTTTTATGACTCAACTGTCATGGGTTCTAACCCCACCAGCTCAGTGATTTGGTTAATAGCACCATATTTGATGGATTATGGGTGCACACTCAAATTCAGTTACGTCAAAATATATTATCATGATTCTCGTATGACTGGTATTATCTCCTCTCACCAAAATAAAAATATGTTTGAATATTTCATTACGATAGTTAACTAGAACAAGCTCATCTACAGCTGACCAAGATATATATATATATATATATATATATATATATATATATATATATATATATATATATATATATATATATATATATATATTAAAATCACATACAAGAGAATCAAGATAAGATTTTTCTTTCAGCGTGAAGTAATTTTGTTCTTTTGCATAAGCTATGAACCCCCCCCCCCCAAAAAAAAAAAAAAAAATAACAATGTCAGTGACATAAACATAAAAGTCGGTGACAAACATACACTCCTGTCATTATATAATACAACAAAAGTCAATGAACTTATAAAAGAATTAAGCTTAATATGAAGAGAAGTTGTAGAGGTTGGTTGATGATACACAAATAACCCGCACATAGGAGAGAGGAGCTTACGACGACGTTTCGGTCGTAAGCTCCTCTCTTCTATTTACCTGGAGTTTACCTGGAGAGATTTCCGGGGGTCAACGCCCCCGCGGCCCGGTCTGTGACCAGGCCTCCTGGTGGATCAGAGCCTGATCAACCAGGCTGTTGCTGCTGGCTGCACGCAAACCAACGTACGAGCCACAGCCCGGCTGGTCAGGAACTGACTTTAGGTGCTTGTCCAGTGCCAGCTTGAAGACTGCCAGGGGTCTGTTGGTAATCCCCCTTATGTATGCTGGGAGGCAGTTGAACAGTCTCGGGCCCCTGACACTTATTGTATGGTCTCTTAACGTGCTAATGACACCCCTGCTTTTCATTGGGGGGATGTTGCATCATCTGCCAAGTCTTTTGCTTTCGTAGTGAGTGATTTTCGAGTGCAAGTTCGGTACTAGTCCCTCTAGAATTTCCAGGTGTATATAATCATGTATCTCTCCCGCCTGCGTTCCAGGGAATACAAGTTTAGGAACCTCAAGCGCTCCCAGTAATTGAGGTGTTTTATCTCCGTTATGCGCTCCGTGAAGGTTCTCTGTACATTTTCTAGGTCAGCAATTTCACCTGCCTTGAAAGGTGCTGTTAGTGTGCAGCAATATTCCAGCCTAGATAGAACAAGTGACCTGAAGAGTGTCATCATGGGCTTGGCCTCCCTAGTTTTGAAGGTTCTCATTATCCATCCTGTCATTTTTCTAGCAGATGCGATTGATACAATGTTATGGTCCTTGAAGGTGAGATCCTCCGACATGATCACTCCCAGGTCTTTGACGTTGGTGTTTCGCTCTATTTTGTGGCCAGAATTTGTTTTGTACGCTGATGAAGATTTAATTTCCTCGTGTTTACCATATCTGAGTAATTGAAATTTCTCATCGTTGAACTTCATATTGTTTTCTGCAGCCCACTGAAAGATTCGGTTGATGTCCACCTGGAGCCTTGCAGTGTCTGCAATGGAAGACACTGTCATGCAGATTCGGGTGTCATCTGCAAAGGAAGACACGGTGCTGTGGCTGACATCCTTGTCTATGTCGGATATGAGGATGAGGAACAAGATGGGAGCGAGTACTGTGCCTTGTGGAACTGAGCTTTTCACCGTAGCTGCCTCGGACTTTACTCTGTTGACGACTACTCTCTGTGTTCTGTTAGTGAGGAAATTATAGATCCATCGACCGACTTTTCCTGTTATCCCTTTAGCACGCATTTTGTGCGCTATTACGCCATGGTCACACTTGTCGAAGGCTTTTGCAAAGTCTGTATATATTACATCTGCATTCTTTTTATCTTCTATTGCATTTAGGACCTTGTCGTAGTGATCCAATAGTTGAGACAGACAGGAGCGACCTGTTCTAAACCCATGTTGCCCTGGGTTGTGTAACTGATGGGTTTCTAGATGGGTGGTGATCTTGCTTCTTAGGACCCTTTCAAAGATTTTTATGATATGGGATGTTAGTGCTATCGGTCTGTAGTTCTTTGCTGTTGCTTTACTGCCCCCTTTGTGAAGTGGGGCTATGTCTGTTGTTTTTAGTAACTGTGGTACGACCCCCGTGTCCATGCTCCCTCTCCATAGGATGGAAAAGGCTCGTGATAGGGGCTTCTTGCAGTTCTTGATGAACACGGAGTTCCATGAGTCTGGCCCTGGGGAAGAGTGCATGGGCATGTCATTTATCGCCTGTTCGAAGTCATTTGGCGTCAGGATAACATCGGATAGGCTTGTGTTTACCAAATTTTGTGGCTCTCTCATAAAAAATTCGTTTTGATCTTCGACTCTCAGTCTGGTTAGCTGCTTGCTAAAAACTGAGTCATATTGGGACTTGAGTAGCTCACTCATTTCCTTGCTGTCATCTGCGTAGGACCCATCTTGTTTAAGTAGGGGCCCATTACTGGATGTTGTTCTCGACTTTGATTTGGCATAGGAGAAGAAATACTTTGGGTTTCTTTCGATTTCATTTATGGCTTTTAGTTCTTCCCGCGATTCTTGACTCCTATAAGATTCCTTTAGCTTGAGTTCGATGCTTGCTATTTCTCTGACCAGTGTCTCCCTACGCATTTCAGATATATTGACCTCTTTTAGCCGCTCTGTTATTCTTTTCCGTCGCCTGTAAAGGGAGAGCCTGTCTCTTTCTATTTTACATCTACTCCTCCTTTTTCTTAGAGGAATAAGCCTTGTGCATACATCGAGTGCCACCAAGTTAATCTGTTCTAGGCATACGTTGGGGTCTGTGTTGCTTAGTATATCTTCCCAGCTTATATCGGTTAGGACTTGGTTTACTTGGTCCCACTTTATGTTTTTGTTATTGAAGTTGAATTTGGTGAATGCTCCCTCGTGACTAGTCTCATTATGTCGGTCTGGGGCTCCACGCATACATGTCTGAACCTCAATTATGTTGTGATCTGAGTATATTGTTTTTGATATGGTGACATTTCTTATCAGATCATCATTGTTAGTGAAGATAAGGTCTAGTGTATTCTCCAGTCTAGTAGGCTCTATTATTTGCTGGTTTAAATTGAATTTTGTGCAGAGATTTAAAAGCTCGTGTGAGTGTGAGTTTTCATCAGAGCTGCCTCCTGGTGTTATTACTGCAACAATATTATTTGCTATATTCCTCCATTTTAGGTGCCTTAAGTTGAAATCCCCCAGGAGCAAGATGTTGGGTGCAGGAGCTGGAAGATTTTCCAGACAGTGGTCAATTTTTAACAGCTGTTCCTGGAATTGCTGGGATGTTGCATCCGGAGGCTTGTAGACTACCACAATGACTAGGTTTTGGTTCTCGACCTTTACTGCTAAAACTTCCACTACATCATTTGAGGCATTTAGCAGTTCTGTGCAAACAAGTGACTCTGCAATGTACAGGCCAACCCCCTCCCCCTTTTGCTTGTTCACTCTGTCACATCTGTATAGGTTGTAACCTGGGATCCATATTTCGTTGTCCAAGTGATCCTTTATGTGGGTCTCAGTGAAAGCCGCGAACATTGCCTTTGCCTCTGCAAGCAGTCCACGGATGAAAGGTATTTTGTTGTTTGTTGCTGGCTTTAGACCCTGTATATTTGCAAAGAAGAATGTCATCGGACTGGTGGTATTGTTGGTACTGGGGGGGGGATTTTTTTTCCGGCATTAGTATCTGTATCTGTTGGTTTGGAGTGGAGACCATCGACTGTGGTTCCACTCCAGGAATGACTGGATTTGGTGTACGATTTCTGCCATTTCTTGCCAGTTTTTTTTCCTTCCTGGCACTAAAAAACCTCTCCCTCTTGAGTGGCTGTGGCTACCCAGGTTTTCCCATGGCCTGGATGTTTTGTATCTTTTTGTCCCCTTTAGATGGTATGCCTGGCAATTTAAGTTATAGCACAGTCTTTCCTGTACTGAAGAGGTACACATTTCAGGGTGAAAAAGCTTAAAGGAAGGGAGTTTGCATTTTCCTGTTGTCATATGGGCATGGCATTTTCTAGGGTGGTCAAAGTTGCACTTCCCGTCTGTTTTTCCAGATTTCCCATGTCTGCAGATACCAAGTGCAGAGTATGTGCACAGGCTTGGTTTCCATTTGCCTTGGGTTTCTGTGACTGTATTCCCTGTTGGTGCATGTTTCCCTGTCTTATTCCTATCCTCTCTAGCACCAACAATGGAGCTCCCACCAGTTGTTTTTGGTAATATATCCTCACTATAGCTAGTGGAATCCTCTTGTTTGCTATTTCCTGTGGTATTTCTAGTTTGCAATATTGGTTTTATCTTATCTTTGACTACACTTGTTTCCCCACTACGGCTCCTGTCCCCTATGAGGTCATTTATATGTATTCCTTCCTGCGTATAATTCCCGACTACCTGGACAAAATCTCCAGCTTCACCATTACTGTCTCCCAGGACAGCACCTCCAGCTTCACCATTACTGTCTCCCAGGACAGCACCTCCAGCTTCACCATTACTGTCTCCCAGGACAGCACCTCCAGCTTCACCATTACTGTCTCCCAGGACAGCACTATCAGCCCCACATTTACTGACTACCAGGACGTCACCTCCAGCCTTACAGTTTCTGACTACATGGCCAGTATCAAGGGCAGTACCATTCAGCCCAGACTTTTTATGTTCCCATCTGTTGTAGAAAGCTTCCAGGTTGTCTGTGAAAGCAGCTTTGATGTTATCCTCTTTTAATACCCTTGTGATTTTAGTCCACAGATTTTCCTCATTTGGGCATACCCAAAAACACTTCCCTGTTTTAATACTGCTTGTAGCTAGTTCTTGGATATCTGCGGGTTATTTGTGTATTGCTCCAGTCACAGTATTGTGCCTTTTTTGTTAGTTATAGTTGGTTGATGAGTTTGGTATGGTATTTAAAGGAAGGAAATTAAAAGTGAATATATGAAAGAGTAAGGTTATGAGGATAACAAAAAAATTAGGTGACGAAAGATTGGATATCAGATTGGAGGGAGAGAGTATGGAGGAGGTGAATGTATTCATATATTTAGGAGTGGACGTGTCAGCAGGTGGGTCTGTTAAAGATGAGGTGAATCATAGAATTGATGAGGGAAGAAAGGTGAGTGGCGCACTGAGGAGTCTGTGGGGACAAAGAACTTTTGTCCATGGAAGCAAAGAGGGAAAGTTATGAGAATATCGTTATACCAAAGCTCTTTTATGGGCGTGAAACATGGGTGGTGAATGTTGCAGCAAAGAGAAGGCTGGAGGCAGTGGATAAGTTGTGTCTGAGAGCAATGTGTGGTGTGAATATAATGCAGAGAATTCATAGTTTAGAAATTAGGAGGAGGAGGAGGAGGTGCAGGATTACCAAACTATTATCCAGAGGACTGAGGAGGGGTTGTTGAGGTGGTTCAGACATGTAGAGAGGAGTGAACAAAATAGAATGACTTCGAGAGTGTATAAATCTGTAGTGGAGGGTAGGCTGGGTAGGGGTCGGCCTAGGAAAGGTTGAAGGGAGGGGGTAAAGGAGGTTTTATGTGAGAGGAGATTTGACTTCCAACAAGCATGGGTGAGCGTGTTACATACGAGCGAATGGAGACAAGATTTTTTTAGGACTTGACGTGCTGTTGGAGTTTGAGCAAGGTAACATTTATGAAGGGATTCAGGGAAACCGGCAGGCCGGACTTGAGTCCTGGAGATGGGAAGTACAGTGTCTACACTGTGAAGGAGGGGTGTTAATGTTGCAGTTTTATAACTGTAGTGTAAGCATGCCTCTGGCAAGACGCTGATGGAGTGAATGATGATGAATGTTTTTCTTTTTCGGGCCACCCTGCCTTGGTGGGAGACGGCCGATGTGTTAATAAAAATATAAATAGTGAAAACAAGAATCTATACACTGTGAGACATATGTCTCTCAGTGTATATTATGCTGAAAGTTTACTTTAATTCCCATTTTAGGGGTTAAAGTATTCTTGACTGGTGATGAACAGGTTACGTTCAGTCTTAAGGACCCTCTTGTAAACCCATTAACCACCTAACCATCACAGTACACAAGTCGAAAGAATATCAGGAATAAACCATTGTCTATAAACACACACACACACACACACACACACACACAAAATAAATGACAAGTAAACCTATCTTGAGAATGAGTGCAATAAAACAACACAGTCAGGTGGTGTATACAGAGGTGTGATATACGCACCTGCTCCACCTCGTCACCGTCACTAGGTCGAGAGCGCATGCGGCCGGCACTGCGAGCACTGCGATGCTTGGCACTCTGAACACGCTGGCTCAAGAGCTGAAACACACACATGTACTTTAATATATGCATGCTATGAATATGTATAGGGTATATAACCCCATCTCTGAATATGTTAAACAACCATGGTAACAACACACTCCTGTTTCAAGCCTACGTTTGCTGGAAAATAATCTCCCACTCTTAGGCTCATGTTAGGGTATATAGGAGAGCAAAAGTAGGCCTTAGATAGGCATGTAAAAGAAATGAATGCTTGAGTGTTGGGGAGAGGTGTGGGATTAAAGGATATGATTCTACAGTAATTCAGAGTTGGAGTTTTCATAGTTGCTTTTTGTCGATGACACGGTTGTTTTGGGAAATTCTGAAAAGAAATTGCAAAGAGTGGTAAAAGAATTTGAGAGGATATTTCTCGTGGCTCGGTTGGTAGTGCACTTACTCACATACTGAAGGTCCGTGGTTCGATCTCGGACACGGATGGAAGGGTTTTGCATGTTTCTTTACACTTGCTCCTGTTCACCAAGCAGTAAGCAGGTACCTTGGTGTTAGTCGACTGTTGTGGGTCGCATCCTGATACTGGGCTTTAAAATGAACTGGAGAAGGATAACGGCTTTTAGCCTGTAAAACTCATCAGTGTAAACTAAAAAAAAAAAGAAGGAAATTGAAAGTAAATATTGGAAAGAGCAAGGTGAAGAGAGTATAAAAAATACTGAATATCAGATTGGAGGGAGGGAGTATGGAGGAAGTGAATGCGTTTAAATATCTGGGAATGAACCTGTCAGTGGATGGTTCTATGAGAGACGAGGTGAACAATAGGAATGATTATTTCCAAGGAATTGTATTTACCCATATCTTCCTCGGATCAATACAATGCCATCGTCCTCTCGATGCTTGGTCACCTTCACTGCAAGTTAGGTTAGCTAGCTCATAATTATTTTCCAAGATATTAAGATGTACCAAACAAATTGGATAAAGAGAGAACGTTCCAATGAGATGGGACCCGGGCAAGGAAAAACAGCTGCTAAGAGTCGTGGCTCAGAAGCTGGAGCTCGACTTCGGCAAACACAGTTAACTTAACAAAGACATTTACATCTCTTAGCATCCCTTCCGCACCACCATGACCTTCCACCACAACACCTACCTCCTGCCGACGCCTCTCTGCCTCTGCCTGCTTCTCTTCCAGCTTCTCCTGAGTGAGGAACGTGCCCTGCTGCTGCTGCTGCTGCTGCTCCTCCAACTTCTGGAATTTCCTGGGCGGGTGTCGCCGGATGAGAGACTCGGTAGGGTCAACGGGTGCCACCTCGAAGGCCACTGGTCGACCATCGGCTGAGAGAGAGAAAACGAAGTTAGATTGACTTGTTTGGATCTAGAAAAATCGAGATTTAGAGAAGCAGCTACTTCAGTAGTGAGTTAGCTTAAATTACATCATACTAATAACGTTGAAATATATGTACATACATAAATAGCGGTAGATTGCTCGAAGGTGATCTAAAAGGTGAGACAAATATTACTCTGTATTGCTGTTTCTGTAACTACAAGCACGTAGTCTTAAATAAGCAATTTCGCACACACGTCAATGAAGAGGCTGACCATCCCAAAGGATTTGCCAGCGAAACAAACTTTTTTGAGAGAACTTAAGTTACCTCAACCCTTCCAGGATATTCCGAAACAGTGTTCGACTGACAGAGGTTAGAGCTCGATAAGAATAGGCAGAAATATTGATGGATAAATTAGAATGACAGGCATAAGTGATAGTGTGAAACGCAAAGACAAACTTTAAGTTTGCCAGACAAAAATGCTAACTTTATGGAAGTGACATGCGTGGTGTAACAGGAGAAAGACACACACGGCTCGTATGATAAAATTGATGAGTAAAAGATTGGAAGCTAGGATAAGAAGGCGATGTTAAGAAAATATTGTGAAACAAAGAAGACATGAAACGGATAGACGATAAGAAGTGATAATAAAGGCACAAGGGTACAAGGGTGAGTGAATGAAGCGATAAGGAAGACACTACAGGATATATAATGAGACCAACCAAGACAAAGAAAGCAACTAAGATAAATACTTCTCTATTTAAGGGTTACAACAGAGAGGTAA
Source organism: Cherax quadricarinatus (assembly GCF_038502225.1). Classification (NCBI taxonomy): domain Eukaryota; kingdom Metazoa; phylum Arthropoda; class Malacostraca; order Decapoda; family Parastacidae; genus Cherax; species Cherax quadricarinatus. The sequence continues at coordinate 7,488,377 of NC_091294.1, read as the reverse complement.
ACATCTACTGAAGATAATCATGAGACTTTAGAGAATTAGTCCTGAGTCAAAAGCGACATTTCTGAGAGACAAATAAGTAGAGACTATCACAGGTTGAGACCTGAGACTCGTGCAAGTCTCCTCTCGGTCTTCAACTCCTCGACATTGGGTCACCTCACAGTGATTGTGTTGTTTAAAAGTCCTGAGAACCTGACTAAAAACTCAGCAACGAGTTTTTCAGCTTAATTAGCATGGAGATTTTCCATTTAATCTAAATTTGCTGGAACTCGTAGCCTATCTTGGAGTTTACCTGAGGGTTTCGGGAGTAAACGCCCCCGCAGCTAGGTCTGAGACCAGGCCTCATGGTGGATCAGGGTCCGATCAACCAGGCTGTTACTGCTGGCCGCACGCAAACTGACGTACAAACCACAGCCAAGCTGGTCAGGTAGTGACTTTAGGTGCCTGTGCAGCGTCTTCTTGAAGACAGCCAGGGGTCTATTGGTAATCCCCCTTATGTATGCTGGGAGGCAGTTAAACAATCTTGGGCCCCTGAAACTCACTATGTTGTCTCTTTGTGTACTCGTGGCTCCCCTGCTTTTCATTGAGGGAATGTTGCATCTCCTGCTGAGTCTTTTGTTTTCATAGGGAGTGACTTTCGTGTGTACGTTAGGTACTAATCCCTCTAGGATTTTCCAAGTGTATATTATCATGTACCTTTCTCAACCGTTCCCAGTAATTTAGGTGCTTTATCGTACTTATGTGTGCCATGAAAGCTCTTTCTACACTCTCCAGGTCAACAGTTTCGCCTGCCTTGATAGAGACAATTAGTGTACAGCAGTATTCCAGCCTAGAGAGAACAAGCGATTTGAAGAGAATCATCATGGGCTCGGTGTCCCTAGTTTTGAACTGTTTCATTATCCATCCTATCATTTTTCTAGCAGATGCTGTAGATACATTGTTGTGGTCTTTGAAGGTGAGATCCTCTGACATTATCACTTCCAGGTCCTTCACATTACTTTCTCGCTCTATTGTATCGTTAAGATTTGTTGTATACCTGATCCAGTTTTAATTTCCTCATGTTTTCCATATCTGAGTAGTTGAAATTTCTCTTCATTGAACTTCATATTGTTTTGAGTGGCCCATTTGAAGATTTGGTTTATGTCCGCTTGGAGTCTTGCAGTGTCTTTAATGGAGGACACTGTCATGACAATTCGGGTGTCATCCACAAAGGAAGACACGGAGCTATGGCTTACATCTCTGTTGATATCAGTTATGTGAATGAGGAAGAGGATGGGAGTGAGTACCGTGCCTTGTAGCACAGAGATTTTCGCCGTACCTGCCTCAGATTTTACTCTGTTTACTGTTACTCCTTGTATTCTATTTGTTAGGAAGTTATAGATCCATCTGCCAACGTTTCCTGTTATTCCTTTATCATACATTTTGTGCGCAATTACACCATGGCCGCACTTGCCGAAGGTTTTTGCAAAGTCTGTGTATACTACATCTCCATCTTATTTCTCCTCTATAGCGTTCAGGACCTTGCCATAGTGGTCCAGCAGCTGGGAAAGGCAGAAGCGACCTGCTCCAAACACATGTTACCCTGGGTTGTGTAATTGATAGGAATCTAGGTGGTTGGTGGTTTTGCTTTTTAGAACCCTTTCAAAGATTTTTATGATATGGGATATTAGTGCTATCATTCTGTAGTTCTTTGCAATTGTTTTACTCTCGCCTTTGTAGAGTGGGGCTATGTCTGTTGTTTTTACTGAGTGTGGGATGACCACTTTGTCCATTCTCCCTCTCCATAGAATGCTGAAGGCACGTGATAGGGGCAGAGTGCATGGGCATATCATTTATTGCCTTTTCAAAGTCTTGTGGTGTTAGGATAATATCAGATTTTTGAGATGACCAAATTTTGGGTCTCGGTTTAGCGCTGTATAACCCTTGTGGCTTAGCGCTTCTTTTTGATTATAATAATAATAATAATAGTGGGTCTCGGTTATAAAGAATTCATTTAGATTGTCTACCCTGGGTAACGGCTCACTGAACACTGAGTCGTATTGGGACTTTAGTATCTCACTCATTTCTTTGCTGTCATCTGTGTATGTCCCATCCCGCCTAAGCAGGGGCCCAATACTGGATGTTGTTTTGCCCTTAGATTTGGCATAAGAGAAGAAGTATTTTTTTCTCAATTTCCTCTATGATTTTTAATTCTTCCCGAGATTCTTGTCTTCTGTAAGATTCCTTAAGCTTAACTTCGATATTTTCTATATCTCTGACCTGTGCCTCCCTCTGTATTTCAGATATATTGGCCCCTCTCAGCAACTCTGTGATTCATCGCCTTCATCTGTATAGGGAACGTCTCTCTCTTTTTAGTTTACATCTTCTCTTTCTTTTTCTTAATGGAATGTGTCTTGAGCAGATCTCAAGGGAGGGGAGAGCCTTTTTTCATAGATTAAGAAATTAAGATTGAAAAATTATGGAGAAAAATGTTTTCTTACTGAAAAATAATGCATAATTCTGGCAACATTTTGATGTAATCAGCTTGTTTCTACCATATTTCTAAGTATTTTTTCATTAAATGTAATTTCTTTTGTTCTTGCTGGCAGCAAGAGGACATGTTGGCAATTAGTGGGTTTTGTTTTTCCCTCAAAAATTACGATTTTTATGATTGTTTCCACTCTAAATACTGTACATGGCAGCTTCTGTGGTGGCTAAAGTGTAGAGCGCCGTCAATGTCTACCTTAGTAGCCTGCAGGCTGTCAGTGTCTACCTTAGTAGCCTGCAGGCTGTCAGTGTCTACCTTAGTAGCCTGCAGGCTGTCAGTGTCTACCTTAATAGCCTGCAGGCTGTCAGTGTCTACCTTAGTAGCCTGCAGGCTGTCAGTGTCTACCTTAGTAGCCTGCAGGCTGTCAGTGTCTACCTTAATAGCCTGCAGGCTGTCGGTGTCTACCTTAGTAGCCTGCAGGCTGTCAGTGTCTACCTTAGTAGCCTGCAGGCTGTCAGTGTCTACCTTAGTAGCCTGCAGGCTGTCAGTGTCTACCTTAGTAGCCTGCAGGCTGTCAGTGTCTACCTTAGTAGCCTGCAGGCTGTCAGTGTCTACCTTAGTAGCCTGCAGGCTGTCAGTGTCTACCTTAGTAGCCTGCAGGCTGTCAGTGTCTACCTTAGTAGCCTGCAGGCTGTCAGTGTCTACCTTAGTAGCCTGCAGGCTGTCAGTGTCTACCTTAGTAGCCTGCAGGCTGTCAGTGTCTACCTTAGTAGCCTGCAGGCTGTCAGTGTCTACCTTAGTAGCCTGCAGGCTGTCAGTGTCTACCTTAGTAGCCTGCAGGCTGTCAGTGTCTACCTTAGTAGCCTGCAGGCTGTCAGTGTCTACCTTAGTAGCCTGCAGGCTGTCAGTGTCTACCTTAGTAGCCTGCAGGCTGTCAGTGTCTACCTTAGTAGCCTGCAGGCTGTCAGTGTCTACCTTAGTAGCCTGCAGGCTGTCAGTGTCTACCTTAGTAGCCTGCAGGCTGTCAGTGTCTACCTTAGTAGCCTGCAGGCTGTCAGTGTCTACCTTAGTAGCCTGCAGGCTGTCAACGAGGAACGAGGGGAAGCAATATACTGAGATTTGGCGTGTCGCAACCGTAGAGTTTTGCACCAAACCATAATAATAATAACTCAGAAATAAGTTATTGACATTGTTTTCCTTTTTCTCTGATAAGTATTAATTGGATTGTCATGATGTTTGCACACCTTACTGAGGAATGATGGGTCTACAAAAACAAACACCCGGGGGGGGGGAATTTGAGATATTGCTTACAGCTTTGTTTTTAATGATTTTCTCCGCAAAAAAAATCACTAACTTCAACATTTTTTTTATGGAATCTACTGACATTATCGCTGAAACGCCCTGGATCATTATTAATCTAGTCTTTATCTTTCATCTGTTGTTAACTAGAACATTGTACATCTTCACAATTTAGTAAAAAAATTTAAGTTTTATGTCCCATAAAATTGTGCATAATTTATTTTTTTTTGTCTAATTTGAAGGCTAACAGTCAAAACAAACACAGTCTATACATTTTTTATGCTGCTTAATCCACTGCCAAAATCTCATTAAAGTCTTATCCCCCCAAAAAAAAATTGGTGATTTCGTTCGCCCCTCAAGTGCCACAGTTAATTTTTTTCAAGGCAAGTGTTCAGATCCGCGTTGTTCAGGTTATCTTCACAGTTTGTTGTTCAGGTTATCTTCACAGTTTGTTGTTCAGGTTATCTTCACAGTTTGTTGTTCAGGTTATCTTCACAGTTTGTTGTTCAGGTTATCTTCACAGTTTGTTGTTCAGGTTATCTTCACAGTTTGTTGTTCAGGTTATCTTCACAGTTTGTTGTTCAGGTTATGTTCACAGTTTGTTGTTCAGGTTATCTTCACAGTTTGTTTTTCAGGTTATGTTCACAGTTATGTTCACAGTGTGGGTAAGGTGGCCTGGTGTGGGTAAGGTAGCCTGGTGTGGGTAAGGTAGCCTGGTGTAGGTAAGGTAGCCTGGTGTGGGTAAGGTGGCCTGGTGTGGGTAAGGTGGCCTGGTGTGGGTAAGGTGGCCTGGTGTGGGTAAGGTGGCCTGGTGTGGGTAAGGTGGCCTGGTGTGGGTGAGGTGGCCTGGTGTGGGTGAGGTGGCCTGGTGTGGGTGAGGTGGCCTGGTGTGGGTCGGATATCCTGGTGTGGGTGAGGTGGCCTGGTGTGGGTGAGGTGGCCTGGTGTGGGTGAGGTGGCCTGGTGTGGGTGAGGTGGCCTGGTGTGGGTGAGGAGGCTTGGTCTGGGTGAGATGGCCTGATCTGGGTGAGGTGGCTAGGTGTGAGTGAGGTGGCCTGGTGTGGGTGAGGTGGCCTGGTCTGGTTGAGGTGGCCTGGTCTGGGTGAGGTGGCCTGGTGTGGGTGAGGTGGCCTGGTGTGGGTGAGGTGGCGTGGTGTGGGTGAGGTGGCTTGGTGTGGGTGAGGTGGCCTGGTGTGGGTGAGGTGGCCTGGTGTCGGTGAGGTGGCCTGGTCTGGGTGAGGTGGCCTGGTGTGGGTGAGGTGGCCTTGTGTGGGTGAGGAGGCCTGGTGCGGATAAGGTGGCCTGGTGTGGGTAAGGTGGCCTGGCGTGGGTAAGGTGGCCTGGTGTCGGTGAGGTGGCCTGATGTGGGCAAGGTGGCCTGGTGTGGGTAAGGTGGCCTGGTGTGGGTGAGGTGGCCTGGTGTGGGTAAGGTGGCCTGGTGTGGGTAAGGTGGCCTGGTGTGGGTGAGGTGGCCTGGTGTGGGTAAGGTGGCCTGGTGTGGGTAAAGTGGCCTGGTGTGGGTAGGGTTGCCTGGTGTAGGTAAGGTGGCCTGGTGTGGGTAAAGTGGCCTGGTGTGGGTAAGTTGGCCTGGTGTGGGTGAGGAGGCCTGGTGTGGGTGAGGAGGCCTTGTGTGGGTGAGGTGGCCTGGTGTGGGTGAGGAGGCCTGGTGTGGGTGAGGTGGCCTGGTGTGGATGAGGAGGCCTGGTGTGGGTGAGGAGGCCTGGTGTGGGTGAGGAGGCCTTGTGTGGGTGAGGTGGCCTGGTGTGGGTGAGGAGGCCTGGTGTGGGTGAGGTGGCCTGGTGTGGATGAGGAGGCCTGGTGTGGGTGAGGAGGCCTGGTGTGGGTGAGGAGGCCTTGTGTGGGTGAGGTGGCCTGGTGTGGGTGAGGAGGCCTGGTGTGGGTGAGGTGGCCTGGTGTGGATGAGGAGGCCTGGTGTGGGTGAGGTGGCCTGGTGTGGATGAGGAGGCCTGGAGTGGGTGAGGAGGCCTGGTGTGGATGAGGAGGCCTGGTGTGGGTGAGGAGGCCTGGTGTGGGTGAGGAGGCCTGGTGTGGGTAAGGTGGCCTGGTGTGGGTAAGGTGACCTGGTGTGGGTAAGGTGGCCTGGTGTTAGTAAGGTAGCCTGGTGTGGGTAATGTAGCCTGGTGTGGGTAAGGTGGCCTGGTGTGGGTAAGGTGGCCTTGTGTGGGTAATGTTGCCTGGTGTGGGTAAGGTGGCCTGGTGTGGGTAAGGTGGCCTGGTGTGGGTAAGGTGGCCTGGTGTGGGTAAGGTGGCCTGGTGTGGGTAAGGTGGCTTGGTGTGGGTAAGGTGGCCTGGTGTGGGTAAGGTGGCCTGGTGTGGGTAAGGTTGCCTGGTGTGGGTAAGGTGGCCTGGTGTGGGTAAGGTGGCCTGGTGAGGGTAAGGTGGCCTGGTGTGGGTAAGGTTGCCTGGTGTGGGTAAGGTGGCCTGGTGTGGGTAAGGTGGCCTGGTGTGGGAAAGATAGCCTGGTGTGGGTAAGGTAGCCTGGTGTGGGTAAGGTAGCCTGGTGTGGGTAAGGTGGCCTGGTGTGGGTAAGGTAGCCTGGTGTGGGAAAGGTAGCCTGGTGTGGGTAAGGTGGCCTGGTGTAGGTAAGGTAGCCTGGTGTGGGTAAGGTGGCCTGGTGTGGGTAAGGTGGCCTGGTGTGGGTAAGGTGGCCTGGTGTGGGTAAGGTGGCCTGGTGTGGGTAAGGTGGCCTGGTGTGGGTGAGGTGGCCTGGTGTGGGTGAGGTGGCCTGGTGTGGGTGAGGTGGCCTGGTGTGGGTCGGATATCCTGGTGTGGGTGAGGTGGCCTGGTGTGGGTGAGGTGGCCTGGTGTGGGTGAGGTGGCCTGGTGTGGGTGAGGAGGCCTGGTCTGGGTGAGATAGCCTGATCTGGGTGAGGTGGCCAGGTGTGGGTGAGGTGGCCTGGTGTGGGTGAGATGGCCTGGTCTGGTTGAGGTGGCCTGGTCTGGGTGAGGTCGCCTGGTCTGGGTCGGATATCCTGGTGTGGGTGAGGTGGCCTGGTGTGGGTGAGGTTGCCTGGTGTGGGTGAGGTGGCCTGGTGTGAGTGAGGTGGCCTGGTGTGAGTGAGGTGGCCTGGTGTGGGTGAGGTGGCCTGGTGTGGGTGAGGTGGCCTGGTGTGGGTGAGGTGGCCTGTTGTGGGTGAGGTGGCCTGGTGTGGGTGAGGTGGCTTGGTGTGGGTGAGGTGGCCTGGTGTGGGTGAGGAGGCATGTTCTGGGTGAGGTGGCCTGGTGTGGGTGAGGTGGCCTGGTGTGGGTGAGGTGGCCTGGTGTGGGTTAGGTGGCCTGATGTGGGTGAGGTGGCCTGGTGTGGGTGAGGTGGCCTGGTGTGGGTGAGGTGGCCTGGTGTGGGTGAGGTGGCCTGGTGTGGGTGAGGTGGCGTGGTGTGGGTGAGGTGGCCTGGTGTGGGTGAGGTGGCCTGGTGTCGGTGAGGTGGCCTCATGTGGGCAAGGTGGCCTGGTGTGGGTGAGGTGGCCTGGTGTGGGTGAGGAGGCCTGGTGCGGATAAGGTGGCCTGGTGTGGGTAAGGTGGCCTGGCGTGGGTAAGGTGGCCTGGTGTCGGTGAGGTGGCCTGATGTGGGCAAGGTGGCCTGGTGTGGGTGAGGAGGCCTGGTGCGGGTAAGGTGGCCTGGTGTGGGTAAGGTAGCCTGGTGTGGGTAAGGTAGCCTGGTGTGGGTAAGGTGGCCTGGTGTGGGTAAGGTAGCCTGGTGTGGGTAAGGTAGCCTGGTGTGGGTAAGGTAGCCTGGTGTAGGTAAGGTAGCCTGGTGTGGGTAAGGTGGCCTGGTGTGGATAAGGTGGCCTGGTGTGGGTAAGGTGGCCTGGTGTGGGTAAGGTGGCCTGGTGTGGGTAAGGTGGCCTGGTGTGGGTGAGGTGGCCTGGTGTGGGTGAGGTGGCCTGGTGTGGGTGAGGTGGCCTGGTGTGGGTCGGATATCCTGGTGTGGGTGAGGTGGCCTGGTGTGGGTTAGGTGGCCTGGTGTGGGTGAGGTGGCCTGGTGTGGGTGAGGAGGCCTGGTCTGGGTGAGATGGCCTGATCTGGGTGAGGTGGCTAGGTGTGAGTGAGGTGGCCTGGTGTGGGTGAGGTGGCCTGGTCTGGTTGAGGTGGCCTGGTCTGGGTGAGGTGGCCTGGTGTGGGTGAGGTGGCCTGGTGTGGGTGAGGTGGCGTGGTGTGGGTGAGGTGGCTTGGTGTGGGTGAGGTGGCCTGGTGTGGGTGAGGTGGCCTGGTGTCGGTGAGGTGGCCTGATGTGGGCAAGGTGGCCTGGTGTGGGTGAGGTGGCCTGGTGTGGGTGAGGAGGCCTGGTGCGGATAAGGTGGCCTGGTGTGGGTAAGGTGGCCTGGCGTGGGTAAGGTGGCCTGGTGTCGGTGAGGTGGCCTGATGTGGGCAAGGTGGCCTGGTGTGGGTGAGGAGGCCTGGTGCGGGTAAGGTGGCCTGGTGTGGGTAAGGTGGCCTGGTGTGGGTAAGGTGGCCTGGTGTGGGTAGGGTTGCCTGGTGTAGGTAAGGTGGCCTGGTGTGGGTAAAGTGGCCTGGTGTGGGTCGGGTTGCTTGGTGTAGGTAAGGTGGCCTGGTGTGGGTGAGGAGGCCTGGTGTGGGTGAGGAGGCCTGGTGTGGGTGAGGTGGCCTGGTGTGGGTGAGGAGGCCTGGTGTGGGTGAGGTGGCCTGGTGTGGATGAGGAGGCCTGGTGTGGGTGAGGAGGCCTGGTGTGGGTGAGGAGGCCTTGTGTGGGTGAGGTGGCCTGGTGTGGGTGAGGAGGCCTGGTGTGGGTGAGGTGGCCTGGTGTGGATGAGGAGGCCTGGTGTGGGTGAGGTGGCCTGGTGTGGATGAGGAGGCCTGGAGTGGGTGAGGAGGCCTGGTGTGGGTGAGGAGGCCTGGTGTGGGTGAGGAGGCCTGGTGTGGGTGAGGAGGCCTGGTGTGGGTAAGGTGGCCTGGTGTGGGTAAGGTGACCTGGTGTGGGTAAGGTGGCCTGGTGTTAGTAAGGTAGCCTGGTGTGGGTAATGTAGCCTGGTGTGGGTAAGGTGGCCTGGTGTGGGTAAGGTGGCCTTGTGTGGGTAATGTTGCCTGGTGTGGGTAAGGTGGCCTGGTGTGGGTAAGGTGGCCTGGTGTGGGTAAGGTGGCCTGGTGTGGGTAAGGTGGCCTGGTGTGGGTAAGGTGGCCTGGTGTGGGTAAGGTGGCCTGGTGTGGGTAAGGTGGCCTGGTGTGGGTAAGGTTGCCTGGTGTGGGTAAGGTGGCCTGGTGTGGGTAAGGTGGCCTGGTGAGGGTAAGGTGGCCTGGTGTGGGTAAGGTTGCCTGGTGTGGGTAAGGTGGCCTGGTGTGGGTAAGGTGGCCTGGTGTGGGTAAGGTAGCCTGGTGTGGGTAAGGTAGCCTGGTGTGGGTAAGGTAGCCTGGTGTGGGTAAGGTGGCCTGGTGTGGGTAAGGTAGCCTGGTGTGGGTAAGGTAGCCTGGTGTGGGTAAGGTGGCCTGGTGTAGGTAAGGTAGCCTGGTGTGGGTAAGGTGGCCTGGTGTGGGTAAGGTGGCCTGGTGTGGGTAAGGTGGCCTGGTGTGGGTAAGGTGGCCTGGTGTGGGTAAGGTGGCCTGGTGTGGGTGAGGTGGCCTGGTGTGGGTGAGGTGGCCTGGTGTGGGTGAGGTGGCCTGGTGTGGGTCGGATATCATGGTGTGGGTGAGGTGGCCTGGTGTGGGTGAGGTGGCCTGGTGTGGGTGAGGTGGCCTGGTGTGGGTGAGGAGGCCTGGTCTGGGTGAGATGGCCTGATCTGGGTGAGGTGGCCAGGTGTGGGTGAGGTGGCCTGGTGTGGGTGAGATGGCCTGGTCTGGTTGAGGTGGCCTGGTCTGGGTGAGGTCGCCTGGTCTGGGTCGGATATCCTGGTGTGGGTGAGGTGGCCTGGTGTGGGTGAGGTTGCCTGGTGTGGGTGAGGTGGCCTGGTGTGTGTGAGGTGGCCTGGTGTGGGTGAGGTGGCCTGGTGTGGGTGAGGTGGCCTGGTGTGGGTGAGGTGGCCTGGTGTGGGTGAGGTGGCCTGTTCTGGGTGAGGTGGCCTGGTGTGGGTGAGGTGGCCTGGTGTGGGTGAGGTGGCCTGGTGTGGGTGAGGAGGCATGTTCTGGGTGAGGTGGCCTGGTGTGGGTAAGATGGCCTGGTGTGGGTGAGGTGGCCTGGTGTGGGTAAGGTGGCCTGATGTGGGTGAGGTGGCCTGGTGTGGGTGAGGTGGCCTGGTGTGGGTGAGGTGGCCTGGTGTGGGTGAGGTGGCCTGGTGTGGGTGAGGTGGCCTGGTGTGGGTGAGGTGGCCTGGTGTGGGTGAGGTGGCCTGGTGTCGGTGAGGTGGCCTCATGTGGGCAAGGTGGCCTGGTGTGGGTGAGGTGGCCTGGTGTGGGTGAGGAGGCCTGGTGCGGATAAGGTGGCCTGGTGTGGGTAAGGTGGCCTGGCGTGGGTAAGGTGGCCTGGTGTCGGTGAGGTGGCCTGATGTGGGCAAGGTGGCCTGGTGTGGGTGAGGAGGCCTGGTGCGGGTAAGGTGGCCTGGTGTGGGTAAGGTGGCCTGGTGTGGGTAAGGTGGCCTGGTGTGGGTGAGTTGGCCTGGTGTGGGTAAGGTGGCCTGGTGTAGGTAAGGTGGCCTGGTGTGGGTAAGGTGGCCTGGCGTGGGTAAGGTGGCCTGGTGTCGGTGAGGTGGCCTGATGTGGGCAAGGTGGCCTGGTGTGGGTGAGGTGGCCTGGTGTGGGTGAGGAGGCCTGGTGTGGGTAAAGTGGCCTGGTGTGGGTAAGGTGGCCTGGTGTGGGTGAGGTGGCCTGGTGTGGGTAAGGTGGATTGGTGTGGGTAAGGTGGCCTGGTCTGGGAGAGGTGGCCTGGTGTGGGTAAGGTGGCCTGGTGTGGGTGAGATGGCCTGGTGTGGGTGAGGTGGCCTGGTGTGGGTGAGGTGGCTTGGTGTGGGTGAGGTGGCCTGGTGTGGGTGACGGGGCCTGGTGTGGGTGAGGTGGCCTGATGTGGGTAAGGTGGCCTGGTGTGGGTCGGATATCCTGGTGTGGGTGAGGTGGCCTGGTGTGGGTGAGGTGGCCTGGTGTGGGTGAGGTGGCCTGGTGTGGGTGAGGTGGCCTTGTGTGGGTGAGGTGGCCTGCTGTGGGTGAGGTAGCCTGGTGTGGGTGAGGTGGCCTGGTGTGGGTGAGGTGGCCTGGTCTGGGTGAGGATGCCTGGTCTGGGTAAGGAGGCCTGGTGTGGGTGAGGTGGCCTGGTGTGGGTGAGGTGGCATGGTCTGTGTGAGGTGGCCTGGTGTGGGTGAGGAGGCCTGGTGTGGGTGAGGTGGCCTGGTGTGGGTGAGGTGGCCTGGTGTGGGTGAGGTGGCCTGGTGTGGGTGAGGTGGCCTGGTGTGGGTGAGGTGGCCTGGTGTGGGTGAGGTGGCCTGGTGTGGGTGAGGTGGCCCGGTGTGGGTGAGGTGGCCTGTTCTGGGTGAGGTGGCCTGGTCTGGGCAAGGTGGCCTGGTGTGGGTGATGTGGCCTGGTGTGGGTAGGGTTGCCTGGTGTGGGTAAGGTGGCCTGGTGTGGATAAAGTGGCCTGGTGTGGGTAAGTTGGCCTGGTGTGGGTGAGGAGGCCTGGTGTGGGTGAGGAGGCCTTGTGTGGGTGAGGTGGCCTGGTGTGGGTGAGGAGGCCTGGTGTGGGTGAGGTGGCCTGGTGTGGATGAGGAGGCCTGGTGTGGGTGAGGAGGCCTGGTGTGGGTGAGGAGGCCTTGTGTGGGTGAGGTGGCCTGGTGTGGGTGAGGAGGCCTGGTGTGGGTGAGGTGGCCTGGTGTGGGTGAGGTGGCCTGGTGTGGATGAGGAGGCCTGGTGTGGGTGAGGTGGCCTGGTGTGGATGAGGAGGCCTGGTGTGGGTGAGGAGGCCTGGTGTGGATGAGGAGGCCTGGTGTGGGTGAGGAGGCCTGGTGTGGGTGAGGAGGCCTGGTGTGGGTAAGGTGGCCTGGTGTGGGTAAGGTGGCCTGGTGTGGGTAAGGTGGCCTGGTGTGAGTAAGGTGGCCTGGTGTGGGTAAGGTGGCCTGGTGTGGGTAAGGTGGCCTGGTGTGGGTAAGGTGGCCTGGTGTGGGTAAGGTGACCTGGTGTGGGTAAGGTGGCCTGGTGTGGGTAAGGTAGCCTGGTGTGGGTAATGTAGCCTGGTGTGGGTAAGGTGGCCTGGTGTGGGTAAGGTGGCCTGGTGTGGGTAAGGTGGCCTGGTGTGGGTAAGGTGGCCTGGTGTGGGTAAGGTGGCCTGGTGTGGGTAAGGTGGCCTGGTGTGGGTAAGGTGGCCTGGTGTGGGTAAGGTGGCCTGGTGTGGGTAAGGTGGCCTGGTGTTTGTAAGGTGGCCTGGTGTGGGTAAGGTGGCCTGGTGTGGGTAAGGTTGCCTGGTGTGGGTAAGGTGGCCTGGTGTGGGTAAGGTGGCCTGGTGTGGGTAAGGTGGCCTGGTGTGGGTAAGGTTGCCTGGTGTGGGTAAGGTGGCCTGGTGTGGGTAAGGTGGCCTGGTGTGGGTAAGGTAGCCTGGTGTGGGTAAGGTAGCCTGGTGTGGATAAGGTAGCCTGGTGTGGGTAAGGTGGCCTGGTGTGGGTAAGGTAGCCTGGTGTGGGTAAGGTAGCCTGGTGTGGGTAAGGTGGCCTGGTGTAGGTAAGGTAGCCTGGTGTGGGTAAGGTAGCCTGGTGTGGGTAAGGTAGCCTGGTGTGGGTAAGGTAGCCTGGTGTGGGTAAGGTGGCCTGGTGTGGGTAAGGTAGCCTGGTGTGGGTAAGGTAGCCTGGTGTGGGTAAGGTAGCCTGGTGTGGGTAAGGTGGCCTGGTGTGGGTAAGGTAGCCTGGTGTGGGTAAGGTGGCCTGGTGTGGGTAAGGTGGCCTGGTGTGGGTAAGGTAGCCTGGTGTGGGTAAGGTGGCCTGGTGTGGGTAAGGTGGCCTGGTGTGGGTAAGGAGGCCTGGTGTGGGTAAGGTGGCCTGGTGTGGGTAAGGTAGCCTGGTGTGGGTAAGGTAGCCTGGTGTGGGTAAGGTAGCCTGGTGTGGGTAAGGTGGCCTGGTGTGGGTAAGGTGGCCTGGTGTGGGTAAGGTAGCCTGGTGTAGGTAAGGTAGCCTGGTGTGGGTAAGGTGGCCTGGTGTGGGTAAGGTGGCCTGGTGTGGGTAAGGTAGCCTGGTGTGGGTAAGGTAGCCTGGTGTGGGTGAGGTAGCCTGGTGTGGGTAAGGTGGCCTGGTGTGGGTAAGGTAGCCTGGTGTGGGTAAGGTAGCCTGGTGTGGGTAAGGTAGCCTGGTGTGGGTAATGTAGCCTGGTGTGGGTAAGGTGGCCTGGTGTGGGTAAGGTAGCCTGGTGTGGGTAAGGTAGCCTGGTGTGGGTAAGGTAGCCTGGTGTGGGTAAGGTAGCCTGGTGTGGGTAAGGTGGCCTGGTGTGGGTAAGGTAGCCTGGTGTGGGTAAGGTAGCCTGGTGTGGGTAAGGTAGCCTGGTGTGGGTAAGGTAGCCTGGTGTGGGTAAGGTAGCCTGGTGTGGGTAAGGTAGCCTGGTGTGGGTAAGGTGGCCTGGTGTGGGTAAGGTAGCCTGGTGTGGGTAAGGTGGCCTGGTGTGGGTAAGGTAGCCTGGTGTGGGTAAGGTAGCCTGGTGTGGGTAAGGTAGCCTGGTGTGGGTAAGGTAGCCTGGTGTGGGTAAGGTAGCCTGGTGTGGGTAAGGTAGCCTGGTGTGGGTAAGGTAGCCTGGTGTGGGTAAGGTAGCCTGGTGTGGGTAAGGTGGCCTGGTGTGGGTAAGGTAGCCTGGTGTGGGTAAGGTAGCCTGGTGTGGGTAAGGTAGCCTGGTGTGGGTAAGGTAGCCTGGTGTGGGTAAGGTAGCCTGGTGTGGGTAAGGTAGCCTGGTGTGGGTAAGGTAGCCTGGTGTGGGTAAGGTAGCCTGGTGTGGGTAAGGTAGCCTGGTGTGGGTAAGGTAGCCTGGTGTGGGTAAGGTAGCCTGGTGTGGGTAAGGTAGCCTGGTGTGGGTAAGGTAGCCTGGTGTGGGTAAGGTAGCCTGGTGTGGGTAAGGTGGCCTGGGGTGGGTAAGGTAGCCTGGGGTGGGTAAGGTGGTGCCCTGGTGTGGGTAAGGTAGCCTGGTGTGGGTAAGGTGGCCTGGTGTGGGTAAGGTGGCCTGGTGTGGGTAAGGTAGCCTGGTGTGGGTAAGGTGGCCTGGTGTGGGTAAGGTAGCCTGGTGTGGGTAAGGTGGCCTGGTGTGGGTAAGGTAGCCTGGTGTGGGTAAGGTGGCCTGGTGTGGGTAAGGTAGCCTGGTGTGGGTAAGGTAGCCTGGTGTGGGTAAGGTAACCTGGTGTGGGTAAGGTGGCCTGGTGTGGGTAAGGTAGCCTGGTGTGGGTAAGGTAGCCTGGTGTGGGTAAGGTGGCCTGGTGTGGGTAAGGTAGCCTGGTGTGGGTAAGGTAGCCTGGTGTGGGTAAGGTGGCCTGGTGTGGGTAAGGTAGCCTGGTGTGGGTAAGGTAGCCTGGTGTGGGTAAGGTGGCCTGGTGTGGGTAAGGTAGCCTGGTGTGGGTAAGGTAGCCTGGTGTGGGTAAGGTGGCCTGGTGTGGGTAAGGTGGCCTGGTGTGGGTAAGGTAGCCTGGTGTGGGTAAGGTGGCCTGGTGTGGGTAAGGTAGCCTGGTGTGGGTAAGGTGGCCTGGTGTGGGTAAGGTAGCCTGGTGTGGGTAAGGTGGCCTGGTGTGGGTAAGGTAGCCTGGTGTGGGTAAGGTAGCCTGGTGTGGGTAAGGTAACCTGGTGTGGGTAAGGTGGCCTGGTGTGGGTAAGGTAGCCTGGTGTGGGTAAGGTAGCCTGGTGTGGGTAAGGTGGCCTGGTGTGGGTAAGGTAGCCTGGTGTGGGTAAGGTAGCCTGGTGTGGGTAAGGTGGCCTGGTGTGGGTAAGGTAGCCTGGTGTGGGTAAGGTAGCCTGGTGTGGGTAAGGTAGCCTGGTGTGGGTAAGGTGGCCTGGTTTGGGTAAGGTAGCCTGGTGTGGGTAAGGTAGCCTGGTGTGGGTAAGGTAGCCTGGTGTGGGTAAGGTGGCCTGGTGTGGGTAAGGTAGCCTGGTGTGGGTAAGGTAACCTGGTGTGGGTAAGGTAACCTGGTGTGGGTAAGGTAGCCTGGTGTGGGTAAGGTAACCTGGTGTGGGTAAGGTAGCCTGGTGTGGGTAAGGTAACCTGGTGTGGGTAAGGTGGCCTGGTGTGGGTAAGGTAGCCTGGTGTGGGTAAGGTAACCTGGTGTGGGTAAGGTGGCCTGGTGTGGGTAAGGTAGCCTGGTGTGGGTAAGGTAGCCTGGTGTGGGTAAGGTAGCCTGGTGTGGGACTACCTACCTCAATATCTTTGACACTAGTTTTATCACAGTGGATAGTGATAGTCACTTGTTTGTTTATTGTTAGGTAAGACACATATGCAACAGTTAGGTATCTTTATTATGAAACGTTTCGCCTACACAGTAGGCTTCTTCAGTCGAGTACAGAAAAGTTGATAGAAGCAGAAGATACTTGAAGACGATGTAATCAGTCCATCACCCTTAAAGTTTTGAGGTGGTCAGTCCCTCAGTCTGGAGAAGAGCATTGCTGTTGTTATACGGTAGTCGACAGAACTAACTGAATGTTTATTGCTGTTATAAATTCTTTGTTAGAACTAGTGACAAGTTTGTTATGTATGAACAGCAAATGGTATAACATATCGACACGATGGACTTTACCAAACCTTAAGAAAAGTCAACGTGTGGGTGAAATGTCGTTAATAAAGGTCGCATTAAGGTGCCTTTTTAAATTTTTTCCCCATCCTCGAGTCATGGTGAGACAGGTGTTGATCATGTATAAAGTCCCTCTCAGTGGCTCCTTAAAACCTATCTTGAAAAACAAACATTGTTGAAACAGCCGCGTCCTTGTCTTCTTGAATACAAGTAATGTACTTCTGACAACCCAGTACTGTTGGAAATATTGCTAGTTGGAGGAAGTAAACATCTGCGTACAGAGAAGGATGCTGAGGGAGGGCTCATCATCCAGGAAATTTGAGCTAATCTTTCCTTTCTCGGATCTAGTCTGTTTATCTTCCATTCCACAGGCCCTCTCTGGCACATGCTAATTTTGCGCTTTGCCATGAATATAACAATAATAATAATAATAATAATAATAATAATAATAATAATAATAATAATAATAATAATAATAATAATAATAATAATAATAATAATCTAACTTTGAAGTAAAGATTTAATATTTTTGTGGCTTTGAGATTACTTTTTTGTGTGCGTTAAACGTGTTTGTGTTTAAAGGGCTGTGTTCTAGCTCTTGGTACGTTTTGTTATGTAGGCTACAGAGATTTATATAAGAGTTAAAACGAATCAAATCCACCTTAGAGGAATTAAACTCGGGCAGAGGCTGGAGTCAGCAGTGTCAGCCAGAAGTAAGGCAAGACCAGGTGAGCTGTGTTGTCTATTGGAGCGTTCCCCTCAAGTTGTCAATTATTTCAAGGTGAGTGAGGACTGTTGCCTGTGCTCGCCACACCGTGTGATTGTCTCTGGCTGGATGGCTGGCTGGTTGGCTGGCTGGGTGGCTGGCTGGGTGGCTGGGTGGCTGGCTGGGTGGCTGGCTGGGTGGCTGGCTGGGTGGCTGGCTGGGTGGCTGGCTGGCTGGGTGGCTGGCTGGCTGGCTGGTCGGCTGGTCGGCTGACTGGCCGGCCGGCTGGCCGGCTGTCTGTCTGACCAGCTGGCCGGCTGGCCGGCTGGCTGGCTCAACTTGGACTGTATTTATGAGTGGAACACTACCAAGTAGGCTTATTGAAGCTAAATTTAACCTTGGGAAGATTTAAAAATAGATAAGACAATATACGAGGTGATAATAGTTGGATTTGGGTAGGATCTGCCGATTACTTATTAAAGCCATTGAATCTTAGTTCAACAACATAAATTTTAGCATCACAACTGGATAAGAGTCTAATGCTCTGTTTATTCATGCGAGAGATTTTAACCACCCAACTGGTCTTCAGAATGCCGAGAAAGTTGTATCAAGTAGGCTTATGATTGAGAGAAATAAAATTGAAGCAAGCTTCATAAACAAATACTAGTTCAGGGTTATACAAATTAGATTAATTTACTATTAAGAAAATTTGGGAAGAATTTAAGCTCATCGTTACAGGTCCTTGACACTCCCACCCCATCATACTGGGACGGGTGTAATGTCGTATGTGAGGTGATATCTCAACCTTATAATCTGTTCTATTGTTTTTACGGGTCCTTGATTATGTAAGAAATCACGAAAGTGCTTGGAAGTTCTCTATTTTTTCACAGTGGTTCTTTGGCACTCACACACACACACACACACACACACACACACACACACACACACACACACACACACACACTGAAGGGGACAGGCCAAACTATAAAAGGGGGGACTACACAGGTATGAGAAACTTCCTGCAGGAGGTTCAGTGGGACAGAGAAATGGTAGGAAAATCAGTAAACGAGATGATGGAATATGTGGCAACAAAGTGCAAGGAGGCAGAAGAAAGGTTTGTTCCCAAGGGAAACAGAAATAATAGGAAGACCAAAATGAGTCCTTGGTTTACCCGAAGGTGTAGGGAGGCAAAAACTAAGTGCAACAGAGAATGGAAAAGGTACAGGAGGCATAGGACCCAGGAAAACAAGGAGATTAGTAGAAGAGCCAGAAACGAGTATGCACAGATAGGGAGGGGGGCCCAGCGACAGTATGAAAACGACATAGCATCGAAAGTCAAATCTGACCCGAAACTGCTGTATAGCCACATTAGGAGGAAGACAACAGTCAAGGACCAGGTGATAAGGCTGAGGAAAGAAGGTGGAGAACTCACAAGAAACGATCAAGAGGTATGTGAGGAGCTCAACACGAGATTTAAGGAAGTATTTACGGTAGAGACAGGAAGGACTCTGGGGGGACAGACCAATGGGGACACCAGCAAGGAATACACCAACAAGTGTTGGACGACATACATACAGATGAGGAGGAGGTGAAGAAACTGCTAAGGGGCAGCGATACCTCAAAGGCAATGGGACCGGACAACATCTCCCCGTGGGTCCTTAGAGAGGGAGCAGATATGTTGTGCGTGCCACTTACCACAATCTTCAACACGTCCCTGGAAACTGGGCAACTACCTGATGTATGGAAGACGGCAAATGTAGTTCCCATTTTTAAAAAAGGAGACAGAAAAGAGGCACTAAACTATAGACCTGTGTCATTGACGTGTATAGTATGCAAAGTTATAGAGAAGATTATCAGGAGAAGAGTGGTGGAGCACCTGGAATGGAACAAGAGTATAAATGCCAACCAGCACGGATTCATGGAAGGCAAATCCTGTGTCACAAACCTTCTGGAGTTTTATGATAAAATAACAGAAGTAAGACACGAGAGAGAGGGGTGGGTTGATTGCATCTTCTTGGACTGCAAGAAGGCCTTTGACACAGTTCCTCACAAGAGATTAGTGCAGAAGCTAGAGCATCAGGCGCATATAACAGGAAGGGCACTGCAATGGATCAGAGAATACCTGACAGGGAGGCAACAACGAGTCATGGTACGTAATGATGTATCACAGTCGGCACCTGTGACGAGAGGGGTCCCACAGGAGTCGGTCCTATGACCAGTGCTATTTTTGGTATATGTGAACGACATGATGGAAGGGTTAGACTCAGAAGTGTCCCTGTTTGCAGATGATGTGAAGTTAATGAGAAGAATTAAATCAGATGAGGACCAGGCAGGACTTCAAAGAGACCTGGACAGACTGGACACCTGGTCCAGCAAATGGCTTCTCGAATTTAGTCCTGCCAAATGCAAAGTCATGAAGATAGGGGAAGGGCACAGAAGACCACAGACAGAGTATAGGCTAGGTGGCCAAAGACTGCAAACCTCACTCAAGGAGAAAGATCTTGGGGTGAGTATAACACCGAGCATGTCTCCGGAAGCACACATCAATCAGATAACTGCTGCAGCATATGGGCGCCTGGCAAACCTGAGAACAGCATTCCGATACCTTAGTAAGGAATCGTTCAAGACACTGTACACCGTGTATGTCAGGCCCATACTGGAGTATGCAGCACCTGTTTGGAACCCGCACTTGATAAAGCACGTCAAGAAACTAGAGAAAGTACAAAGGTTTGCGACAAAGTTAGTTCCAGAGCTAAGGGGAATGTCCTATGAAGACAGATTAAGGGAAATCGGCCTGACGACACTGGAGAACAGGAGGGTCAGGGGAGACATGATAACGACATATAAAATACTGTGTGGAATAGACAAGGTGGACAAAGACAGGATGTTCCAGGGAGGGGACACAGAAACAAGAGGCCACAATTGGAAGTCGAACACACAAATGAGTCAAAGAGATATTAGGAAGTATTTCTTCAGTCATAGAGTTGTCAGGCAGTGGAATAGCCTAGAAAATGAAGTAGTGGAGGCAGGAACCATACACAGTTTTAAGACGAGGTTTGATAAAGCTCATGGAGCGGGGAGAGAGAGGGCCCAGTAGCAACCGGTGAAGAGGCGCGGCCAGGAGCTAAGACTCGGCCCATGCAACCACAAATAGGTGAGTACAAATAGGTGAGTACACACACACACACACACACACACACACACACACACACACACACAACATGTGTCTAGAACAAAATGGTAACTAACACACACACACGTACTCATGGTAACTAACACACCTACACACACACACCTATGCACACACACCTACACACACACACACCTACACACACACACCTACACACACACACACCTACACACACACACCTACACACACACACACACCTACACACACCTATGCACACACACCTACACACACCTACACACACACACCTACACACACACACACACCTACACACACCTACACACACACACACACACACACACACACACACACACACACCTACACACACCTACACACACACCTACACACACACCTACACACACACACACCTACACACACACACCTACACACACACACACCTACACACACACCTACACACACACACCTACACACACACCTACACACACACCTACACACACACCTACACACACACCTACACACACACCTACACACACACCTACACACACACCTACACCTACACACACCTACACCTACACACACCTACACACACACACACCTACACACACACCTACACACACACACCTACACACACACACACCTACACACACACACCTACACACACACCTACACACACACACCTACACACACACCTACACACACACCTACACACACACACCTACACACACACCTACACACACCTACACACCTACACACACACCTACACACACCTACACACACACACACACACACACACACACACACACACACACACACACACACACACACACACACACACACACACACATATACACACCTACACACACATACACACACACACACACACATACACCTACACACATGCGTGCACACACGCGTGTGCACACACACACACACACACACACACATACTCATATACAACAGGCCTAGTGTCTAATCAACATGTGCCTAGGACAAAATGGTAACTAACACACACACACACACACACACACACATACACACACACACACACACACACACACACACACACTCACAAGTATTTCTCCAACCACAGAGTAGTCAGGAAGTGGAATAGTTTGGGAAGCGATGAAGTGGAGGCAGGATTCATACATAGCTTTAAGCAGAGGTATGATAAAACTCACGGTTCAGGGAGAGTGACCTAGTAGCGACCAGTGAAGAGGTGGGGCCAGGAGCTTGGACTCGACCCCTGCAACCTCAACTAGGTGAGTAAAACTAGGT
The DNA here is from genome assembly GCF_038502225.1 of Cherax quadricarinatus. NCBI lineage: Eukaryota > Metazoa > Arthropoda > Malacostraca > Decapoda > Parastacidae > Cherax > Cherax quadricarinatus. The sequence goes on along the minus strand of NC_091294.1, from coordinate 7,467,853 downwards.
GAGTACACACACACACACACACACACACAGTAGGGACACTGCTTGCGAGAGTCACGCATTCCGTGCTCCGCGAATACAAGTGTTTTTGAGGGCTACCCAAGTGTACTGCAAGGGTTGCTAAGTGTGTCAGGGTAGTGAACAATCCTTGAAGCGATTTACAATCTGCCTGAGCCACATAAGTGTGGGGAGAGCCACAATTTTGTAAGTGATCTAGAAAGTGAAACTTGGTGGTGCATTCAGAGTGGGCAGGCCTAGTGTGTGTGCTCAGGCGATGTTGCCACGTGTCACCCAAGAAAGATAATAAAGTGAAACAAATGTGTGACCAGTGAAAGAAATACAGTGAATAGGGTACATTATATAACGAGAAGAAACTGAGGTGGATCTACGCCAGGGCGACACATCGAGCTGGACAATCTACAGGCTACTATAGCTGCAATGCAAGTACTGTATTCACCTATGCGTGGTTGTTTGGGTTTGGGTTTCGGGTTCCAATTAACCCGCCAAGCTGATTGTGAATGGTCCAACTCTCCTAGCACGATAAAGAATAGGCATTCAAGTTCTCAATAAGGAATAGCAATTGGTAATTTATGGAACAAGGCGAGTAAGTTACTATAAGCCTAGGCGGTAGTAAAAGCATAGAGGGCAGTATTGTAAGTAGGTGTGGGTAAAGTCACAGGAGGGTGGGGTTCATGTCACAAGAGGTTGTGGTCAGGTAAGGAACCAGTGAGACTCAATATAACACCCCAATGCACAATTCCACCTACTTTTCAGACACTTATTAAACCAACACATAGTTCCACACACACACACACACACACACACACACACACACACACACACACACACACACACACACACACACACACACACACACACACACACACACACACACACAGTTACATACAAGAGATTAATGCAAAAACTGGAGGACCAGGCTGGGATAACAGGGAAGACACTACAATTGATCAGGGAATACTTGTCAGGAAGACAGCAGCGAGTCATGGTATGTGGCGAGGTGTCAGAGTGGGCGCCTGTGACGAGTGAAGTTCCACAGGGGTCAGTCCTACGACCAGTGCTGTTTCTGGTATTTATGAACGAAATGACGGAAGGAATTGACTCCGAAGTGTCCATGTTTGCAGATGATGTAAAGTTGATGAAAAGAATTAAATCAGAAGAGGACCAGGCAGAACTACAAAGGGATCTGGACAGGCTGCAGACTAAGCCCAGCAATTGGCTCCTGGAGTTCAACCCCACCAAGATTGGGGAAGGGCAAAGAAGACCACAGACGGAGTATAGCCTAGGGGGTCAGAAACTACAAACCTCACTCAAGGAAAAAAATTTTGGGGTGAGTATAACACCAGGCACATCTCCTGAGACGTACATCAACCAAATAACTGCTGCAGCATATGGGCGTCTAGCAAACCTCAGAACATCATTCCGACATCTTAATAAGGAATCGTTCAGGACCCTATATTCTGTGTACGTTAGTTCCGGAGCTAACGGGTATGTCCTATGAGGAGAGGTGAAGGGAAATCGACCTGACGACACTGGAAGACAGGAGAGATAGGAGGGATATGATAACGACATATAAAATACTGAGAGGAATCGACAAGGTGGACAGAGACAGGATGTTCCAGAGATGGGACACAGCAACAAGGGGTCACAGTTGGAAGTTAAAGACTCAGATGAATCACAGGGATGTTAGGAAGTATTTCTTCAGTCACAGAGTTGTCAGAAAGTGGAATAGTTTGGGAAGTGGTGTAGTGGAAGTAGAATCTATTGCAACCCCTGAATGGGTTACAATGTATATAATACATATTGCCTGTTCATATAATTTTATATTGCTTATATTTGCGATAATAGCTAAATCGTAAATATATTGCTTTATATTATTATTTGACTTAGTTATATTATTAGGTAGGATGTAACATTTATATATATTATTCAGTGCACATAGTTCAAGTCTTGATTGTCTAACTACCAGTTTCGCTTGTTTCCCTGGTGGCTTCTCTGTGTTGCTGGGCAGCAGCAGTCCACAGAGAGCCACTTGATCAGGGGGGGGATGATCACACCTCACCTGGGTGAGACTGTCTTGCTATGACTCGCCCTCTTTTCTGTTTTGGCTTGGCTTCCGACAAGACGTGTCTTCCTTGCTAGCCCTTGTTGGAAGATCGTCTCTGTTGCTTTCTTGTTGTTGGTTCTATGTAACTCTGTTCACAGAACATTGCCTAGACTTAGTGATTTTCGACGTTGTACTGATGTTGTGTGTCGCATAGACACTGAGAAACTCAGGTCCTGAGCTGTAGCTTCTGACCTAATTGGTACTGGTATCTGTGTACTGTCACAGTCGGGGATTTTCTAATGCTGAACTTAGATTTAGTAGTATGGGAGTTTTGTGACTTTTGTGGAGGATCTGCTGATGGTCCCTACTTAGTGTCGTTATATTATCTCC